>NC_135498.1:184567615-184665115 GCF_052857255.1 Amblyomma americanum | reverse complement strand
ATGTTTCAGACTTGTACTTTCATGATGTACTGCAAGAATGGTAATGCTTGGATCACGGTACCACAATTTTCCCATCGACCAGCCGTCACAATCTGCAACAAGTAGATTATAAGCATGGACATAATTAATTGAGATGTACGCTACAAGTGGGGATTAGCCTTGCGGTTTCTGCGGGCACCACCGTAACGACACTTACTGTAACTAAATCACATAATCAGACACCGACCTAACAACATAGTCACTCCTGCTGTCACCATCTGGGAACTAGGTCCGTGTTCAGTAAGTACTTTAAAAGAAGACGTGAGGCCTCCTTTCTACTTAATTGGTTCCTGCGCAGAAAAATAATGTCCTGTAGGGTACGATGTTTGCGAGCATAGCAGGGTAAAGATTTACATATCTTTCACCCTGCTATGCTCGCCAACAACATTAGCCATGCACGAACCCCATGAAAAGAAAGTTAAACGTCACAATGCCTGCTTCATGGGCAATGGTCTGCCTTGTGAATACACAAAACCCTTGTGGTATTTGCATCCAAATGCCTTCAAAATATGCATCATAACGTTGCTGGAGCACGCTGCGTAAAAAGGATGGTGCTGTAAACCTTAGCTTTAAGGACTGCAATGCTTTCATAGACATCCTCCTTTACAAGTGCATATCTCGTAGCACGGAGGCCAGATGCTTGTTCAGCAGCCTTCACTACGCTTGTTTTAAGCAAAGTTATGTATTTAATTTTACGGTAGCTTTTCTAGCTTACAACCTGAATGGATGATAAATTGAAATTTTTCGTTTCTTTGCATGAACGTTGTTACCATCACGGCTGGGGCTTAGCCAAATCGAATTCGAAGGAGGAGGAGGAGAAACATTTATTCAGAGCACAAAAACTGGGTGGGTTCAGTACGAGAACCCATTGGTCGCCATCATAATCCGGCCCCTCTCCACCAGCGATTTCTGGTCGAGGGGGCTGTGGCTATGAAGGGTTGCCTCCCAGCGCTCATAAGTCGGATCAGGATTGCTGTCCAAGTCTGGGTTTTCTTCACATTCCCAAACCGCGTGAAAGAGTGTGCCAACTGCTCCACAGAAGGGGCAGGACGAATCGTAGGTGTCTGGGTACCATTTACTCATTAGGTAAGGATTGTGCAGAGTATTAGTTTGTAATCGCCTCATTATGTGCTCTTTATATTTACTTAGGGTTTTGTGAGGAAGCGGATATTTCCTTCTTGTGATCTTATAGTACTCCGTAATTTCTGCGTAGCTTAGTAAGGGTGAGGGGTTGTCAACTGTGTCAGAGAGAGGCTGCGTGCCAGATGCTCGGAGGAGGAGAGCTCGAGCAGCTGTGTTGGCCGCCTCATTGCCCGTCGTTGAGAGGTGCCCAGGCGTCCAGAAGATCTGGATGTTGGAAGGATTAGATCTTTCCAAAATTTCCCAACACGGAGCGCCATCGCGGCCTCTGAAGTAATTGCGTACGCTGCTTGTGAGTCGGACATAACCATTGTCTCGCTGTTCTTTGATATTGCTAGTGCGATATCTGCTTCTTCAGCCGATGTGGTACCCACCGCTTGGATAAGGCTGCTTGCAATGATATCCCCCCGGGGTGAAACTGCTGCAATTGCCGCGACTCCGTTAACGGGTCCAGCCGCATCGACGTAGATTGTGTCCTTGTTTCCATCCCAGCGCTTAGAGAGGTGTCTAGCTCTGGCTTGTCTCCGTCCTCTGTTGTATTCCTCATCCATGTGTTTTGGTATGGGGTGAGTCGTGATGTGGTATCTCATCTGCATGGGTATGTCGCTCTTGTCAGCGACTTCCCGTGGTGGTCTGATTCTCAGTTTCTGTAATATTTTCCTGCCAGGCTGAGATGTTGAGAGCCTGACAATTGGATTTGCACGGTGGGCCTCTACTAGCTCATCGATGGTGTTATGGATCCCCAGCTGTAGTAAGCGCTTAGTGGATGTGCATAAAAGGTGTCCAAGCGCCGCCTTAACTGCCTTTCGAATAATAACATCTAGTTGGTCTTTCTCCTTTTTGCTAAGCCGTAAGTACAGGGTAGCGTATGTTAGTTTAGAGAGAATGAAAACCTGAACTAATCTTAGGGCCTCCTTCTCTCTTAGCCCATTTCTTTTCTTGATTACGGCGTAGCATTCTAGAGACTTGCTCGGAATAGGCTTGGAGCTGTCTGATTGTAGTGGTGTTAGTGTTGCCGCTGGGTATGATGGCTTCCAGGATCTTGATCTCTTTCTTGATCGGAATGGTCATACCCTGGATCGTAATGGCGACAGAGGGAGTGTACGGCAAAAGCCCCGTGTTCTGCTTCTTGTCACGGTCGATCAGGAGTAACTCTGGTTTATCGGGAGAGCACGTAACCCATGACTCGCCGCATGCTGGCACACGACATTCGCTGCTTCCTGAAGCCGGTCTTAACTTTCCCCTTCATTACTGCTTTAACACCAGATCGTAATATCGTCAGCGTATATAGCGTGCTCGTGCCTTGGATGCGGTCTAGCTTCTCTTGTAGCCCACGCATGGCCAGGTTGAAGAGAAGCGGAGACAAGACCGTTCCCTGCGGGGTGCCCTTGGAACCTAGATTGAACGGAGAGGAGGTCCGATCACCAATACATATTGACGCTTTTCTATTGGAGAGAAAGTCCCTCACGTAATTATATGCGCGGTCACCACAGTTGATGCTTTTAAGCTCATCCAGTATTAACTGGTGGTTGACATTGTCAAACGGCCCTTTTAAATCGAGCGCAAGGATGTCCTTGACCTGACATCTGCGGGGTTGTCCAGAATACCCTCTCTGATACGGAGGAGAACCCGCCGCGGTGGCGCAGTGGTTAGGGCGCTCGGCTACTGATCCAGAATTCCCGGGTTCGAACCTGACCGCGGCGGCTGCATTTTTATGGAGGAAAAACGCTAAGGCGCCCGTGTGCTGTGCGATGTCAGTGCACGTTAAAGATCCCCAGGTGGTAGAAATTATTCCGGAGCCCTCCACAACGGCAGCTCTTCTTTCCTTTCTTTCACTCCCTCCTTTATCCCTTCCCTTACGGCGCCGTTCAGGTGTCCAACGATATATGAGACAGATACTGCGCCATTTCCTTTCCCCCAAAAACCAATTATTATTATTATTATTATTACGGAGGAGAATATCCTGTGTAGACAACTTTTCTCTAAACCCGTACAGCGTGTCAGGGAGGATATCAGTTCTTCAGGGGTCGCTTCAGTCGGGCGTTCACGACCCTCTCGAACAGTTTACCCAGACACGACGTCAGGGAGATCGGTCGTAAATGATCAATATCGCATGGCTTTTTGGGCTTGTGAATAAATCCCACTAAGTCCAATTTCCAGGAGTCGGAGATCTGGCCCTTGTTCCAGCACTGCGTGTTGAAGTATTTCACTAATTTTCTTAAGGAGATGTCATCCATATTAAGCAGCATCTTCGTGTTTATCCGGTCCGGTCCAGGAGCGGTGTTCTTACGCATGACGTCAAGCTCCGCCCTGAGTTCCTCAACCGTTACGCCTTGGTTTATCTCTTCATTGGTTGCACCGGTGTACGCAGGGAGAGGGTACGAGGATCCCAGATCGAGGAATTTCCGTGCAAGTTCTGCAATTAGGGCTTCGTTGGCCCCTTTATAGCTGTGCAAGGCGTTACATAGCGTGTCTGTTTGCTCTTTCCGGTTTGAGTTCGGCTCGATAAAGGATCTGAGGAGTCCCCATGCTTTAGCCGTGCCCATTATACCGTTGAGCTCATCGCACAGCTTGAGCCAGTTTTGTTTAGCGAGGTTATGTGCGTAGTCATCCGCTTCTTTAGTGAATTCTGCAATCTTGGTCTTCAGCTTGCGATTTAACTTTTGCCTTTTCCACCTCCTTGTTAGAGATCTCCAGGCTTCCCACAGATGTAACCGGTGCGGGTCAACTGCCGGAGTTTCCTCCGTGGTGTTCGCTTTCGTAGAGTGCCTGGCGACGGTTTTCATCTGCAGCGCTGTCCATGCCTCAATATCTGTGATATCTTCGTCCGGGAGACGTGTGATTTCCTCTCTCCACTTGTCCCAGTTCACAATCTTAGCCTTGCCAAATGGTTTCCGACATTTGACTCCCTTAACTTTTCAGGAGACGATGAAGTGATCACTGCCCAGGGACTGGCCAGTGTTAGACCAGCTGGCCTGCAGACAGTTTTTCACAAGCGTGAGATCTGGACAGGTGTCTCTGCTGACGCTATTACCCGCTCTGGTGGGTTGCAGGGGATCCGTTAAGATTGTGAGCCCTTCTCTGTTAGCGATCTCAAGGATCCTCCTGCCTTTCCGGCTGTTAAAGTGATATCCCCATGCTTGATGGGGCGCATTGAAATCACCGGCTATGACGAGGGTGTCCTTACCTGCCCTACTGATAAAATTATTAAATAGCGTGGCTATCTGACGACATGAGTCCCTGGGGCGACTGTACACGTTCAGTATGCGCAAACTGCGTTTTCCCTTGTGTTTAGGAAGAATTTCAATGTAAACATGTTCGATATTTTCGGCTAGCGGTTCTTGCAGCATTGCGGTAAACTCCTTTTGAGCAAGTACTCCTAGGCTATGTTCGTCTTCGAAAGTATTGTACCCTTTCATGCTGATGACCATATTTGCTTATTGAAGTACTATTACAGCAGGTGGCGTCTCCGGCGTGTCGATTAAAAAATGAAGGCTTGCTTTTTTCTTTTTGAATCCCCGACTATTCCATTGCCAAATTATTGTTTCCTGTCCCCTATGTGCCATGGTCCTTATTCATCCTGTTCTGGAAAGGGGTGCCTGTCGGCATATTTAGATTTCCTATTTCGGAAGTTGCACTCGTTGAGCTTAGATTTGAATTCGTCTCGGACTGTGGCAATGGCGGAGTTTATGTATTCTCTATTGTTGGCAGACTCGTTTTCGAGCTCATTTTTGACTATCTGAATAACTTGGAACTTTTTATCCTGCTCCTATCTGTCAGCCCTCAGCTCTGCAATGACGCGCTCATAAACTGACTGAGTTTGGCCGGGGTTCGGGTGTTTTGTCAGGAGTTGTTTGTGATTGCAACCTGCCCAATTTAAGTTCAGCTCGCAACGCCTCGTTCTGTTTTTTTTAGCTGAATAATTTCTGCTTTCAGGTCGTTAAACTCCTTAGATATCGCGTTTCCGGGGAGGGATGGAGGCAACCCAGCATAGCCCACCTTTACGATGTGTCTTGAGTCTTCTTGCGTTCTCAGAAGACGATCCGAGTTCTCGGGTGCGTGGCGTCTCCTGTGCCGGTGGATCCGCTTAGGTGCAAAAGAGACCGACCTGGTGGTCCCCTGCTCTTTATGATGTCTTGACTCTTCCGTTCCGGATTGGCCTGACGAGTTGCGACGTTGACTAGACTTAGATCTTGACCTGGACCTGGACGTAGAATTGGAGGCCGCTCTTCTGGATTCCTTCTTCTCGAACTGCTCTTTTCGGCTGGTGCGTACAGCTGCCGCGTAGCTCTTGCTGGTGCCACTGGTGGTCGGTTTCTCTTCCTGATCACCGAAATGTTGATGTTTCCTAGGCTTATCGATGGGATCCAGAAACTTTGCTTTGCATTCCATTGAGTAGGTGTGGTGATTCCCCTGGCATGCCGCACAAGTTGGGATGCAATTGTGGGCTTCCCCGGGATTCAGCTTGCCGCACGAGTCACATTTCGATTCAGCTGGGATGGGGCAGACGTCCGGTCTATGTCCTTCCTTGCCACACAGTACGCAAAACGGTCTAGTTTTCCTATAAAGGAAACATTTGCGCTCGGTCCACCTGTACGTAACAAAGAAAGGAACTTTGTATCCACTCATCAGTATCACCGCCGAGTTGGATCTGCCGAGCCTTCGGACGCCTAATATTTCGTGGGTTTCCGAGGAAAAGTCTTTCTCTAGGTCTCTGTCTGATGCGTTGGGGTCAATCCCGTGCACCACCCATTTGCGGTCTTGGGGTGTTCTCACGTTGGCATTGTAACGTGATGTGTGTCGAACTAAGGAACGGAGGCAACTACATGGTGGCAGTAACAAGAAGCACCCGTAGGGTTTATTAGTACGCCTTTATATAGATGATGGGGCGGGGCACCGGCACGACATGATAAGGCAGTGCACGATAAGACAGTGCACGCCCGATACATCCCCTGAGGGGTAATGAAAACAAAGTTCAGGATACTTGATTAAATTCAGCATCGTAATAAAGTCCTTGCGGTGGCTTCACTGTACGAGCCCACCTTCTTGGGGCCGGTGTTGGCTCAGGAGAAGGTGTTGACATGTGGCGCGCACCACTTCCGGACGCTGCGCTGTTGACGGCGGGCTGTTGCTGGAGTGAGTGAGCATGGGATAGCGCTGTGGCAGCAGTAGTGAGTCTGGAGAAGTTGGACCGGGGTCGACAGGTTCATGCTCGAGCGAATCCCTGTGGTCGTCACTAATGTCTGTTGCACACCTCTCACGGGTTTGCAGAAGATGTCGTCTGTTGCGCCTAAAGACCCGACGATCCTCGGCTTGCACTTCGTAGGACCTGGGAGCAGTAGTGGCGACGACTATGCCTTTTTTTGACCATGATATATCCCCGAACCTCAGGACTGATCCTTTAGCCGGAGGTGGTAGTGGCTTTCCGCTTTTTTTTCTGAAGGTGCTTCTTCACCGCAGTTGTCGTCACAGCAGCAAAATCTGGAAGATTAGCTCTCAGGAATCTCCCTTGAAGAAGTTCCCAGGTGACCGGCCGTCTTCCAGCGGCGTACAGCGGTAGGCAGCAGACCTAGCCAGAAGTCTTCCCGTGAGCGTTCACTTTTTTTCAGGATACGCTTCACAACCGGGACACCCTTCTCTGCCAGTCCATTGGATTGTGGGTAGCGTGGACTGGATGTGATGTGAGGGAAGTTGAAATTTCTTGCAAAGACTGCGAACTCGTGGCTTGCAAACTGGGGCCCATTATCGGTGCACACTTCAAGCAGTACGCCGTACCTCGCGAACATAGCACTCAGTGCCGCGATTGCCGTCCTTGTCGTAGTATCCGCAAGTTTCTCGACTTCTGGGAAGCTGGAAAGAGCACCAAACGCCACGATGTACGAACTTCCTCCAAAAGAAAAAAATATCTACACCAACTCGATACCACGCACATCCAGGGACTGGGCGCATCAGCAGTGGTTCTTGCGGTTGCTTGTATGCAAATTCGCGGCAAGTGGGGCAACTCTGGATCAAAATCGTGATGTCACTGCTGAGACCGAGCCAAAAAACAAGACGACGAGCCCTTTCTTTGCATTTCTGCAGTCCCAGATGCCCAGCATGAATTCTTGCTACAATATCACGCCGCATGCTTTTTGGTATGACCACTTTCGTGCCTTTTAACAAAATACCATCTACGACAGAAAGCTCAGATGAAAATGGCTTTAGTTCCCCTTCGATGCTATCGCCAGTTAACAGGCAAGAGATGACTGCCTGCAGGTAGTCGTCCTGATCTGTTGCATTTACCAGCCTTTGACTTGTTGCATTCGTGACCATGTAGCCCAGAACAGCAACTGCGTGTACTTCCACGTCGTCCGTGGCTCCAGTGCTGTCGTTCTGAGCAACCGGAGACGATCGTGAGAGCATGTCTGCCAAGATGAGGTGCTTTCCCGGGACATACTGCAATACAAAGTCGTACTTGAGAAGTTTTAAAAAGAACCTTTGGAGACGGGGAGGCACGTCACATGTCCCTTTTGCAGTTATGGACAAGAGAGGTTTGTGGTCCGTCTCGATGAGAATCTTTTGTCCGTAAACGAACTGATAAAACTTATCGCAGACAAATGAAATGCTGAGCGCCTCTTTTTCAATTTGTGCATAACGCTGCTCAGCTAGCGTTAGCACACGAGATGCATATGCCACGGGCCGCCATTGGCCGTTGTGACACTGCAACAGCGCTGCACCTATGCCGTCTTTTGAAGCATCACAAGTGATCTTCGATTCTTTTCGGGAATCAAAAATGGCTAGCACGGGCGTCGTGCTTAGAATCTGCACGACACTTTTCCACTCCCTCGTGTGGTTTTCAGTCCACTCGAACTCGAAATGCGGTTTGATAAGCGCTCACAGTGACGCAGTTCGCTCGGACAGGCGCGGAACGTATTTACCAAAATAGTTCAGCACACCGAGCATGCGTTGAACATCGGATTTGGTCTTGGGCACGGGCGTCTGCAGCAAACTTTTAACAAGTTTCGGGTTTGGCGAGATGCCCCTGTGTGTGATGATATCACCTAGAAACTGCACTTCAGTGACGCCAAACTTGCATTTTTCTGCATTGAACGTTAGTCCAGCTCTCCCAGCAGCTTTCATGACTGCCACTAGTCTTTGATCATGTTCTTGTTTGGTTGCGCCCCAGACCAAAATATCGTCGATGTACACATGTACACCTGGACGGCCATCGAAGATTTCGCTCATCTGTTGTTGAAACACTTCGAGAGCTGATGAAATGCCGAACGGCAATCGAAGATAACGATATCTTCCAAAGGGGGTAGCAAAAGTGCATATTTTGGACGTCTTCTCGTCAAGTGGTATCTGGTGAAAACCAGAATTAGCGTCCAAACAGCTAAAATACGCTGGGCCGGCCAATTCTCCTTCCATGTCTTCACGCTTTGGGAGCTGGTAATGCTGCCTTTTTACGTGCTCGTTTAATTTTCTTGGGTCCATGCAAACCCTAAGTTTGCCATCCTTTTTCTTGACCAAGACCAAGGGGCTTACCCAGTCTGTGGGACCACCCTCTTTCACGATGATTCCCGCACGCTCCATTCTTTGCAGCTCTTCCCGAAGTGGCTGTCGCAGGGACAGTGGAACCCGCCGGGTTTGTTGGGCGACTGGCACCGCAGACGGTTGCATGACCATGCTGTAGGGTCGCTTCAGCCCGCCTAACCCCTGGAAGTCATGTCTGAAATTCTTAATTGCTTCGTACTTCGAAGCACTTACAGTGGTCACCGTGCGCTGGACTAGTCCGAAGGCTTCGCTTGCATCCAGAACAAGAATGGCATGACGGTCCTTTTTTACGACGAAGAACTTCACGGTGGTGGAAAGTTACCAATAGTTACTTCTCGAGTCATCGTCCCGAAGTGAGTTATGACGCCTCCGGTGTAAGCTCGCAGCACCGCACTTGTAGGCTGTAACTTTTCAGTCTCGCGAAGCTAGCGGTACACAGAGAACGGTAGCAGGCATGCCTGTGACCCGGTGTCTACTTTGAAAAAAATATTGCTTTCAGCAACTTTAGCTTCGGCTACCCAGTCTTTGGTGCTTCCTTTGCACGTTCCAACTTCTAGAATGTCAAAGTCATCGTCACTGCTGTCTTTGCTCACTTGGCCAACTTTAGACGTTCCTTGACAGCACAACCCGAAGTGGTGCAGCTTGCGACATTCATTACACCTTTTCCCATAGGCTGGGCACTGTCTGGGCCTCTGCCGTCGATTGCACTTTTTGCAGCGGTACTGATTACTGCACTCATCACTACTTTTGCTTCGCGATGAAGGCGCGTGCCTTGTAACAGCATCGACGCGGTCGTCCGCAGCTTTCCAGACCACGTTTTGTTGAGCCAGACATTCTGCCACCTTGCACAGCTCTTCAGCTTTCTGCAATGTTAAAGACTTTTCTCGAAGCGGCTTCGAACTTGAACGTGTTGAACACGTCGAGCGCTTCATCGCCGGCTATGCTTAGCAGGAGCGCGGCTTTTGCAGCTTCGCTTCGAGGTTGCTCCTTCGTTGTGGTTGCCTGCAGGAACAGGTCGAATTTCTGCTTGAAGCGTCTCCAATTTTCAGAGAGGTTGCCGGTCATTCACAAGGGTGGCGGCGCCTTCAGAAGTTCCATCGTTGTCGGTCGATCCCACTTCTGACACCATGTAACGTGATGTGTGTCGAACTAAGGAACGGAGGCATCTACATGGTGGCAGGAACAAGAAGCACCCGTAGGGTTTATTGGTACGCCTTTATATAGATGATGTTGCGGGGCAACGGCACGACATGATAGGCAGTCAGTGCGCTGTAACGATAAGGCAGATAGTGCACGCCCGATACATGCATTGAGGTGGTACTTTTTCCCGTCTAGGTTGATGTGATCGATCTTCGCAAGTAGTGTGGCGTCTTCGACATGGGAAGTTGCCGCGATGATGATGATTTGATCTTCAATAACTCTGCTTCAATAACTCATGGTCCAAGACATCCTTAAACCAGCTTATCAGCAGCTACTAATTTGTTATATCAAAGTGGAGCCAGTAATTGTTGCCATCCTGACTCAGCCTGCTGTGTATGCACGTGTGTCGTGCGCATTATGGCAGATGGAGCCACTGGTCCAGCAACAGGCCCAGCAGCAACGGTTACGTGTGCGTTTGTGTGAACTGACATACGCTGCCGAAGTGCGGTGTGTGCGGCCAGACGCTGATTGATATAAGAATGTAACCAGTGTGAATTAAAACGCTTGTTACGCTAAAAGAACACAACACTGCCATCGGCAACTACATAGCGTGAAGTGAGAGCCACTCAGTGTAACTACCATTGCCACTTTTGGCTAGTAGAACTTTGCAGTCTACTCAATATTGACCATTGACAACAGCCAAAAGCAGCAGCAGTGAACAATAACTTTACTTCTGAAGTATTCTGACCTCTGACGAAATACGGTGACCACCAGCGGCTGCTAGCACATAGCTCGGAACCACCAGCCACGGCCGCTTGATGCCAAGCGCGAAGCGAGCCGTGCACCAGAAATGCGAGGCCTTGTTGTGGGCAGTGCAGAAGGGATACAGAAGCAGCTCTTTATGAAGTCGAAGATAGGAGTGCTGCCATCGCAGCGAATTTGTGCACATGGAGCGAACTGTCCCATAGGCTTTTATTTGTGCCAAAAAAACAAGCTTGAGCCACGCAAAGGGTAGTTTTTCAGAAGCATGTATCCCACAACATTTTCATGGCGCTCAACAACTTTCCAAATCTTTATTTAGCATTTAATGGACCATAGACATCACTTTCAGTCGCATGTTTTCTTCTTGCAAAGCTCGTGTTAGTCTTTAAAATACACGTGGTTCACAATGTAGTTTTCTACCACTACCACTAAATTATTTATAATTCAATTTCTTCTTGATCCTTTTGTAGGTTCGGTTTCATCGACCAAACGATAGTATTGAAAAGTAACAGTTGTGTTCAGGGCATGATATCTGCTAAAAAGCTAAGGTATAACCCTTAATTTATTGTTTTAATTTCTACAACACCTAAACAAGCCTGTTTCAACAGCCGGTACGACGCATCAGCAGTTATATTGCCCCTTTTTTTCATGCTTACATGACTGAAACATTAACTACATGTCACAGCAATCAAATGGCTGATGAGAGCAATACCGCCACAGCGTAAAGGAGAAATCCAATTATAAATCATTTAGTGGTCGTAGCCGAATACGGCAATATAATTCATGTATACTAACGCCTAGCGCATCATCTGAAAGAACAGAACAAGCAAGAAAAAATTTTTGGGCTAATTCTTCAAACCCATATTAAAAAAGTGAATCATTAATATCAACTAATCCATAAAGAGAATATTGGGGTTTAACGTTCCAAACGGCAGGTGGGCTTCAAAACGCTGTAGTGGCGGGCTACGGAATAATTTATCCCGACGCGGAATAATTTATGCAATTTGGGGTTCTTCAACGTCACTAAGGCGCCCGTGTGCTGTGCGATGTCAGTGCAGGTTAAAGATCCCCAGGTGGTCGAAATTATTCCGGAGCCCTGCACTACGGCACCTCTTTCTTCTTTCCCTCCCTCCTTTATCCCTTCCCTTACGGCGTGGTTCAGGTGTCCAACGATATATGGGACAGATACTGCGCCATTTTCTTTCCCCAAAAACCAATTATTCTTATTATTATTCAACGTCACGTGCTCTGTCATCACTGCGCATCGTGGTACCTTTTGCATTTTGCTCCCATTGAATTGCGCAGCGGCCGCGGCTGGGATTGGGCTAGGATCTACTAATTAATAAGATAGCAATCACAAGAAAACAGGGACAGATACTCTACTCTCTACAACGTTCACTTAATGCCAATTCAAAAGAATGATTGAATTTTCTTTTTTTTTTAATCTTCATCCAGCTTAGCTTAGACAACAGGGCGCCCTTCGATAAAATCAAACCACTACAGACTAATTTTTTATTCAAACTGCGGCAGCAGTATTTTTGTGAAGGCAAGCGAAAACGCCCGTGTGCCGGGAAATGTCAGTGGACGCTGAAGGCTCTGAGTGTTTGAAAATAATTCGCGGCAGGCAGTTATCTAAGGGGGAGTGCGGGAGGGGCTCAATTTGCTTAGCAGTGCTACTGTTCAGCTGGCATCTCAACAAGCACCCCCTCCTTTCAGGAACAATGCCTTTGATGTCCATGAAGCATGTCAAGAGGCTACAGTGTGTGTCTAATCGGCTTATCCCGTCCTCCATCAACCTGCAACCTGAAGCTGGGAGTTGGGCCCCAAATAATATCCCTGACATCACATAAATACTTCCAGTTGTATGTACTTGATTGGTACCCTGTGTTGTGGCTTCCAATAGCTATAAGGTGTAGCCTTGGGATTTTTCAGCTCCCGCTCTCCGCCATCACCTCTCGCCGCTCTGCAAAATACCTATGGCTGGTTAAAAAGAATGAATTTTTAAACTCGTGCCCATCATATACGCGGGCGCAGCCAGCAGCTACACGATCACGCTGCCGCACTTTGTCCATCAAAAGTCATGACAATAAGTACACGAAATATTCAATAAATGTAAACAAACGAAATAGTGCTTAATATTCTAGGCGCTATAATACACATGCAATATGGCTAACATGGTGTAACGTGGAGACGCGCAAAACGTGCAACTGACATCGTGAACGTGAGGAGCTAACTTACAATTTCAAGCAATGCAGAGCTAAACGTACGCGGAACGCCTACCAACAAAAAAAAAACAGAACCCACCCAGACAACACCACACGTCCCGAGGACGTCCTCAAAAGGTACATACATCCTCACGATTTCTTACTGTGTCTTTAGAATGTCATGAGGAAGCCGCCTAGACGAGGGTCCTAGAAATGTCATCTCGAGGACTTAATGAGGACCCAGTTACAGACTCTTTTTATTGTGGTTGTTCCTGCCGCTATATATAATTGTCAGAAAAATTTGCTGTAATTAAAGCGCACATATGAATTCATGACAAAGTGCTTGCTTGCATATATATGCCGCGCGGTTAGCGCTTCTGTTTTTACCTTTTACACAGAAGAGCAACGGCATCGGGTTGGGCAACGCTGTACGCTACCGTCAAGATTTACCTCCCGCGCAGCATCGCATTAAGATGCACACGCGCAGCGCATGGTCGGCAGGCGCAAGCATCCGGGCACGTTGATTTCAGGTGCTCGGTGTTACCGTGAGATCAGCTTAAAGAACCCAAGGACGGCAGCCGATGCGCTTGAGGATATGGAGAGGGCCCTGGAATATGGTGTACACGTAAATGGTCTAAAGGGGCCGTCGCCTCTGATCAACCTGAAAAATTTTGACATCATCAATGGCCTGGCAGTAGACTACATGCACTGTGTCTTGCTTGGCGTTGCCAGGCAGATGGCGGAATATTGGCTGAACTCGACGAGTTCTCATGAGTCTTGATACATCGGTGAGTATTCCGCTTACCAACCTTAATTTACGCTTGGGCGGTACACAGCACCATTTTCTAGCATGTTTTATTTCTTTTCAAGCTGTTTTCATCATACTACGGCATCGTAGTGTATACAAAATTTTACGAGGAGAAGCATGCCCGGAGGGATCGACTCTCAGGCCGGCACCTAGCTGTACTGCGCGTGACAATTAACCTGTCGTTGCCATTCTCCATTAGCGCCTTTGTGTCGATCAAAAGAAGTAATGTTGTATGCAACGCACCGATTATGTGAAGCCGAGACCTTAAAATGCCGCATGCACATGACACTGTCAGCAGCACGTACTTCGTGTTACAGCACGCTGCAATGTAGTTTTTCCTAATGTGAAGGTTATGCTTGATTATATGGCTTGCAGGTAGGAGCATATTATTCGCTAATTTTTGCAGGTGCTCCATCGACTGTAGCCACTTTGGACAAGAGACTTTTGAGCATCCGGCCTCCCCACAGCTTCACACGGCTTCCGAGATCCCTGGCTCCAGTGTTTCCGCAAGGCCAGTGAATGGATACACTGGCTACTATTCTACTGCCTCGCAGTAACGCTAGCAGCTTTGCGGCCACGATTTTGGAGACACGCAGCTCTGTTGATCGAAGGAGTCTACTCCTTGCTGATGATGAAGATATCAACAGCACTTCTTCATCGTGCAGGTAAATTAGACCAACCCCACTTTTCCAAAGGAAGCACGATTTATACATGCTTTTATTTTCTTGAAATGCGTGCAATGAAAGGGAAATAAGGTGCTTTAGTTTACCGGTTTCTTCGGTACGCAAATGCGATCTTCAAAGTCTGGAAATTAATTTGGCCAATTGCGCACGAGTCTATGCATGTTCATTGTTCAAATACAGCGGCCTTCATGTGCATTAAGACAATAAGATAATTTAAACCTTTTTCATGATTACATAAGGAGCTGAAATAACTCTTTTGAACAGCTACTTTATATATTTCCTTTGAACGCCTTATATGTCACCGAGAAACATATGCATGATTTTGTTTACTTTTATTATTCTATTAAATATAGCTACATGACGTTTCTTTTTCAGGAAATCTGCTGACAGCGTTTTTCTCAAAAGCAGAACTGTAAGGACCCAGCTTTATGACATTCAACCTTATCAACTTTTGCACCTCGCTTCAAGAGTAAGAAATCTCGGACCATTGTGGGCTCATTCAGCTTTTCCGTTCGAAAGTGGCAATAGTAAAGTGACAAAAACAGTTAACGCTGCAAAGGGGGCCCTTGTCAAATTATATAGAGAGTAATCATTGAGCAGGAATTAGAGCTAGCATTCTAAGTGCTTTCTATGCCAGAAAAGATTATATATTTCTGCTCTAGCTTGATGGCCAAAGGGACTAGCAAAAAAGCTCTTCCGATTGGCGACGTGTGCCTCTTCGGTGTACCAGTAAAGGAATGCCTGACGCCACAAGAGCTACATGTGGTGGACAACACTTTGGGTGCACCGATCAGCGTTATAAATGAATATCATAGAATCAGCTTCGAAAGCAAGATAATGAACAGCGAGCAGTACAGAAAGGCAAAAAGTCTCCTCTGCTGTACTGCCTTTTAAGTTGATTTCTGGCTTGTTCACGACATCCTGCATGTGCTTGAACCCAATGTTTAAACTTCTGAGACAGTTCTTTTCATTATTCAGAAGCTAGTTGTGGAACAGAGCGGTGTGGAATTTCCTCCACACATTCGAGAGTGCGTTCGCTCACCTGTTGCAACGTCTGCTGTGCTCGGGCCCTCAAAACTTGCAACGCCGTGTTTGTTCATTGACATTAAGACTGAAGGAAGATGTGTTTGTGCACTGCCGAACATTATCGAGCGTGATTGAGCGAGGAATATGGTTTGAAGGGTTCGCAATCGTGAAAAACAGCTCAAACTGTACAAAACACGCAAGAATGTGCAAGAATTGGCAAGAATGGGCAAGAATGGGCAAGTTCCTTGTTTTATGTGATGTCATTTCATCCGTATTAACATTGCTTCCTTGTGTTCTGTACCTGTACCTGCTGTTTGGCTTGCTGGCAGTAAATCCTTGTCACTGCTTTAATTAACTGTGTATTATAATTACCCCAAACTGCATACATGGACCCTTGATGTGTTGATGAGGTTCCTCTAGCTACTTGTCAAGCTTCTAGAGCACAGCGCTGCTCGATGAGAGATGCACTATCATGAATGTCTATTTTCTTATTTTGGTTTGTTGTATTCTAGCCTTGATAACAGCTAGGTTGCTTTTTTGTCTCGCTACTGGGCTGTGGGGTATATGTGGTTCTTAATGTTATCATTGTTATTTTACGTATTGTCTACTGTAAATAATTTCTCGTTTCTTCCTCTTATATGTAAGTAAACAAACTTTCTACAGGTGCCATGTACGTGTTTTTTATTAAAGACTTAACAAACGCACATTTTGCACATTGGTTTTGACACGACTACTTATTAATGCAATACTTTATGATCACTTGGCATATTTGACTCATTAACTGATTATAATTTTCAAATTTATATATTTATTGTCTTTAGCACACTAATATGAAATTCTTATGAAATTGGTGAAATACATTTAACAGATTTATCATGAACAAACTACAGGCACGAATTCAGTGGTGTTGTATACAGCCGCACAATCTGGTTACCTTAACATCAGCTGCACAAGTGATCGATCGATGCATTCCATTTGTCCACGCTCTGCGCGATTACTAAACGTTTTTGTAACTGAGCACCCAGGCCTTCCGAGTTATAAGTGTGCTCACGTACGGACTCTGTGGATGAGGCCTACGATAGGCTTCAATAAAACGTTGTATATGGCGTCTTTACGACGCTGCGTACGAGCCCTAAGAGGCTCAGTGTGCTGCACGAGACCGGGTATGACGGCTACGAGTTTTTACGCGATAATTGTACGAGACCTCGTACATATGAACGAGACATCGAATAGATCTCGTACAGCAGTACCAGACATCATAGAACCTCTACGAGACATCATGGGATTTCTGTATAAATGGCCCCACCTCGTAGATATCTTATTTATAACACGTACAACTCTAGAAATCTCGTACGTTACTCATATATTCTTTCAGTAGGGTAAGGCTTTCTTTACCTCCCCTTTCGATGTCCCATTGCTTTGCACTACTGTCTCTCTCATTACCGGTCTGATTACATTAGCTACTCTACAGATTTGTGAACTCTTCGGCTACTTCCCGTATCTCATCTATATTGCTAATGACAATGCCCTCTTTGTCTATTATCGCATACATCTTGTTTATACCTACGCCTAGTTTCTTCTTCACCAATTCTATTCTATTACCCTAATGATCCTTTCCTGTGTAAAACGTTTTGGTCCTCAGGTTTGTTCTGTTTGTAAACAGATATTTAAGTTGTTTTGATCTGCGCCTGACCGTCAAATGCTGCTTGCCCCAGTGTGGCATGATCCCGTATGGAAGTTTCGTGCCTTTAATCGCAGCACCCAGGACAATAGTTCTCTATAAGTGCCTTGAATAATCATATACGCAAATACAAACTCAATGACATCCAGCAGTTGTCCTGCTGTGTGCTTCTATGAAATCATGGTCGCATGCGCTGCTCTCGCGTAATAAAATTCTTAATATTTATAGCACTTCTACATCCGAATCAATATGGATTTCGCAAAAGATTGTCATAGTGATACTCAACTAGCCTTATTCATCAACGACATAAGTTCTATCCTCGTTTTAAATATACCCGTACACGCTCTCTTTTGGATTCTCAAAAGCCTTTCGACAAAGTTCCCCATCAACGACTTCTACTTAAACTTTCACGATTACGTAATAAACTTCCTGTATTGAGCTGAATATGCCATTTCCTTACTAACCGGAAGCAGTTTATGTACGATACCATAGTGTCGTCATCTGGTTCTCCAGTCTTCTCCGGCGTTCCTCAAGGCACTGTACTTGGGCACTTGCTTTTTCTAATTAAAAATAATGATCTGTCTAGCAATATCGTTTCTGGAATCCGCAATCCGCATATTTGCGGACGATTGCGTCATCTATCTTCCCGTCCATAACAGTTCTGACTTGCATATATTGAGACGACTTTAAACGGGCTAAAGCCTGGTTCGACGAATTGTTATGTTCCTTAAACACTAATAAAACATCAAGTAGCAGCGCAGTACGTAGACGGGAGCACGAGACGAGAAGGAGACACAACGAGCTCTGACTTTCAGCAACGTTTATTCTGAGAAACAGACCTTCATATACCCTTGCATAAAGTCACCACTCTGTTTTCATCGACGCCAGCACTATCAGTCTTCAAGGTATGTTGTCTGTGGCTCCCAAATCTTTTCTGTCCAGTCATATAAATACCTTGGCGTCATGTTTTCTAACATATCTGCCTGGTCGGCACATGTAACAAACATTCCTAATGATGCCAATCGCCCTCTTGGATACCTCCGCAGAAGCGTGCGCCTCGCCCCTCTCTCTGCTAAAACGTTAACTTTTGTCACATTTGTCCCACCTTAACTAGAATGCATGCTCACTCCAGCGTAACTGCTCTTTAATCTCAAGCGCACCTTATTCATCTCGAATTCAGACGTTGCATCTTTAAGATTTGCCTTTCTCCCTATTTTTTATCATTCATCACTTGAAGATCCAGTCATCTTGCCTGCTCATTGCGTATCTACCCGCCTACAGCGTATCTAGCCGCCATTACAAAGCCGTCTACCCTCCTCCAGCACAGATTGCAGCGCATCTTCGCTCGTGGTTCTTCAAAACTGCTCGAGACTGAAAAAATCTGCCAATTGACTCTGTGCGCTACTCCAATCCATCTCAGTGCAATTCCGCCATCGAATCCTTCTTCAAATGACAAATCAGCCCATCCCTCATGTAATACTCCATTCCCGGGCATTTGAGGACAGATCATAACTATAAATAAATAAATAAATAAATAAATAAATAAATAAATAAATAAATAAATAAATAAATAAATAAATAAATAAATAAATATTTCAAAAGTGGTTGTGAATGGCTGACACAACGATGTATTCCCCTTCCCAGCGGCTACATCACTCGATGCCATCGGTTCCTGCCGACAAATAGGTCCCGGTTTCCAAAGCAGTGGCACACAACACAAAAAACTACTTGAGGCTCCTATGATTCGCGTTGGACACGCGCTTGATTTCAGACATCTGACAAATATGCTATGCCAGATTTGGCTTCTCGCTTTCTTGTGCCAGATCTCGCTTGATAGATCGGCACGCTTTAAGGTCAGCGAAGGGCCCGGCCATCCGGCGCAACGCCCAGCGTGTACGACAGTCCCTATTCGAACTGATTGATCGGTCATGCGGGCTTTGATTTGGTCTGCGCGAGGCCCTTGTTGCATGGTTATACGTGCTACGACTGTCGAGGCTCTGTGAACTGTGGCAGGTGCATCTCGCTGAAGCACTGCTTGTTGTTATCTCGAGCCAAAGCAGTGCGCAGGCAGGCAAAGCCGTGCCTTCGATGTTCTTTTCGCGCCTCCGCACTTCCTGCTCACTCGAGAGGCGACTTAAAGTTTCAGCGAGGCACGTCCGAGCGCCTATCGTTTCTCCACGCTATTTGGACGCTGGCGAGAAAACGCGGACGAGACGACATCCTCGCTGCGTACCCGGATAGCCCTGTACACGAGGAATACCTGTGCAGCAAAGCTTGTGGACCGATTGGGATTATACGGTTGCACGTGATCTCGTATGGCCGCATCCCAATTTCCGCCCTTCCTTTTTTTATTCCGCTGCCGGAAAGAGCCAGCATTGCTGCAACAACCACTTCCGATAACTCTCCTGCTCTGGTGTTCCGCCACGTGTGTCACGCCTGTGAAGTTGTTTGTGCATTTCTTGGCGTGGGTTGTGTGGTGTGGCTATTTCGGCGCACAACGCGCTTATGAGATATGAGTGCGCGGTCCGCCGAGTAGTGAAGGGCATTTGCTATAGTCGTTGCGATAACCGCTGAAGGGGTTGAAAAGAGTGGGAGTCTTACCTGCAGGGACCGGAAATTAGCTATATTGAGTCTGATTTACTGACTTTAAAGATCACCTCGCTCCTCTTTGGCTTTGCGGCCACAGGCTATAGGCCGTATACTTTCCACGCATTTTAGGAATAACTAAAGCCTGTTTATTTGACCCACAACTGCACATAGCTCATTTAGGCTTAAACAACTTGAAGCCAGTTTCGCCAACAAACTCCACTTCCAAATAAGTTGAACATATTATCTACAACGCTGCTATTAACCACATAGAAGTTAATAATCATCTCTACACTAAACAGCACACAAGGCTTTATTTAAAACAAGGTTAACAACAGCACACCTGACCGAGGTAACTTACATTATCGCAAATGCCCTTAATAAAGGGATCAGTTAGTTTGGTTTTGTTTTGGTTTTTGAGGTTTAACGTCCCGAAGAGACTGAAGCTATGAGAGGGGCCGTAGTGAAATGCGCGGGATAATTTCGACTACCTGGGATTCTTTAACGTGCACTGACATCACACAGCACATGAGCCTCTCTAGCATTTCGCCTTCATCAAAATGCGACCGCCGCTGCCGGGAACGAACCCACGCCTTTCTAGTCAGTAGCCGGGCGCCGTAACCACTGAGCCACCGGGGCGGCTAAGGGGTCAGTTAGACGCTATATTTTTAGTCACTTCTAAGGCAAGTGACTCAGCTCCTCAGCAAGACTTGCTTATGAAACTTTGGGCTTTTAGATAAAAATGTGATTTCATGGAATGACAAAGACTGCAAACAACGGGTCAAACTCAAAAATTCCGTATCGGATACCTTACATATTTATTCGGGAATACCACAGAGTTCACTTCTCGAACCGCTTTGTTACTAAAATACACAACTGATCTCCATTTATGCTTTGACCCTAGGGCACAAATGCAATTCTTCTCAGATTACTGCGTATTGTATAAGGCAACAGATGCCGTAGAACACCAAATCAAACTAACTGAATATTTATCATTCATTGAGACTTAGGGCATAAAGTGGGGAACGATACTTAATACCACCGAAAGTAAGACAATTGTTTTTACTAATAAGAAAAAGCCAACAGATTTACTATAGGGTCAGTAATGTCGAAGTCGCAATAACTATGTATAAAATTCCAATGTGCGGCCCTGTCGACTAATCTGAGCTGTGAACAACATGCTAATGACATATTTCAAAAGACCTAAGGAAAGTCGTATTTCCTTAGAAGATTACGCAGTGCTCCTGCTGTAACACTTAAACCATTTAAAACAACCTTTGCATATGTGGTGCTATTTGCAGCCCGCACCAGAGATATGTGATATAGAAACAAGAACGAATTTAATGCTTAGCTGCACGCTTTCTATACTTAAACTTTCCCCACATTCGGGCATATCTAACTTAAGCAAGAAGATCTTCACTGCATAGCAGAGCGCAGAACAACATCTAAACTTAAGTTTCTCCACCTAATCACGGCCATTTCAGCGTAAAACAATAGTCGTACCTTCAAGGTTCATTCTGTCACTCCTCCGCAGCTAACAATGAGAAAGCACCTACATCATCTGCCCATTAGCCATTTTACTAGTTATAGATAATTATTATTCCCAACAGCTATGATGTACTAAAATAAACTAAGCTCTATTGTTTTGAACTGCAACTCAGTCGAATCTTTCATGGAACATGTTAATCCCCACAAATTAACATCATTATTACTCTGATGGCCATGTGATTACGAGTTGTAATTTTGTATCTGTTTCAGCCGACATTTCTTCACCTCGTTCGATTCGCTAGTGTCATTTTCCTACCTTTGTAGCCACTCTGCATATGCCCGAGAAGCCTGTAGTATCTGTGAATAAATGAATGAATATATATGGCAGATTTCTTAATCGTGCAATAAAACCTGCTGGTACCCCTCCCCAAATCAGCCGTCCCCGAATCTGATTTCCTCTTGCTGGTCGCGTGCAAGATTGTGAAGTTTTATGAAGGTATTCCCCTGAAGAAGGCGGCCCAAAATGATAAAATTCAATAAAAAAATTATACAACATCAAATACAACAAAAAACAATTTGACAAAGATAATATGAGCCACGAGTGAATAGCGCTAAAAAAACACAACAATGAATGACATATAGAGAACCACGATGCTAGATAACGATGCCACTCGTGATATCTAGATATTTTATTTTTGCTAACTGGCCGTCCAGAAGCCTGACTAACAGGGTTTTCAGTGCGAATGCTCCCAAAAACACTAATTATGTGACACGAGGGCAGCGCTGCGAACAGAAACAACAAACTAATGACATAAACTGGGTGAGCAAAAAACCAGGTCGCAGCTATGAGCGGTCCAAGACGCGTGGTTCACTGTCTTCGCACGACAGACAGCGCAGCCAGGGCTTTCCGGTGTTAAGCTCCAATAGTCCCGAACCACCCACGTCTGTTTGGTCAACATGAGGAACCCAAGCACGCTCGGTACGCTGCTGAACATTGGAAACGACTGAACAGCGCTAGCAGACACGACGGAAGAGAACACAGAGACTTCCGTGCTGTCTCTTTCCATCAACATTTCAAATAAAGTCTTTATTTCCGCATCGCAAAAATGCTGAAGGCTGTGGACAGAAAGCCAACACACCGCCTCTACTTCTGGATCACATATTCAGATAATAGCTCGTCTAACCGTGCGTTCAAATCGCGTAATTGTTATCTTCGTGCCATGTTTCGGTCATCATGATGACGTCGGGTTCACAGCCAAAGCAAGCGATGAGTGCATCAATCTTTTCTTTATTACATGCTGACTGAACGCTTATGTGAAAAAAGAAATTTTGCTCTCGGTATTACGAAATACCTTGCCCACACAATATGGCATAAAATATTCGGTGTCCAATGTGAACATGACCTCTCTTTACTACGTGAAAGATTAAGACCAGCCTTCTGAACTCACTGACACGCTTTACTAGCAGTGTCTTTGAGGTTTCTGTCTTCCTAGCAAAGACCTTGCCTCCTTTGGTCCATACGTGGCGTCAGCTTTTTTTTTTCTTTTTAGTGGCAGTCATTCCCAAAAGCTTCTTCATCTCTGGACATAAGTGCTCGTTGATGTATATAGGGTCACGTTGGGTGAAGCCATGACCTGTCATTAAGACTCTCGCTTTGCGCGCTTTGTGCAGCCCAGCATCCCGCTTTGCTCGCCACTGAAACTTTATTATAATATTCGACTGCTCTTGATCTATTGTCGGGACGCGATGAAACACCTCATCATCACCGCTTTCAATAGGTTCTCCAATCATTGTGCCTATCTGTTCAATGATTGTGAGCAAGGTTGTGAGCACACTGGTGCCCCTTCGGTTTATAGGGTTTTTTTTTCTTAAATACTGCTGGAGTTGAATCACATTCTCCTTGCTTTCAAGCACTTTCGTTCACAGCAGTGAAGATTCCGAACTGAGGGACAGGTTTCCTGATTTAATTTCAGCAATCTCTCTCTCGACGGCTGTGACCTTGGTGATCATCTCTTCAAAGCACTTGTTAAAGAAATCGAGGCTACTATTTACTTCTCTGTACTCCTTTCTAAATTCTCTTTCTTTGGATGCACGCATTTCTTTCAAATCTTGTCGAATTCCTTGCAAGAGCATAACTACTTCATGTCTCATCGCAGCGAGCAATTCAGAACAGTTTACGACATTGCGAGACAATTTTGGCAGCAGCAGACAGCGTGAGCAGATGAAGAGTGGAGGTAACAACAATTTACTGCCAACCTGCAAGGTGAGGAAGGGATGCATGTCTTCAGCTACACCATTCCGTCGGTCGCTGCTGCTGCTGCCGATGCACCGACCAGTCCAACTAAGCCCCCTTCTTGCTAAACACTGCACGCGCAAGACGCACTGTGGAGTAGGAATCTGAAGACAAGCCCAGGTGAAGTGCACAGGGCTGTAACCGACGTTTTGCCTTTGTTTGCAGAAGAGGTAACGGTCACTTACTAGCATTCGTGTAGCGGGTGCAGAGCACCGAACAACATCGCGAGAAAGCTGGAATGGTTTGCTCAAGTTTTTTCCGTTCTGCTAACTCCTTCGGTGTACTAGCTGATTTTGAACTAAGGAGAATTCACAGAGAGCGTCGAATTACTTCTGCCGCACAGCTTCTGACTCGGTGTCATTCGCAAACATTTGTATGTAATTGATTGCTTGTAATTACTTACATTTTGTGTACTTTTGTAATCAATTTATTATTTTTTCCAGGTGGTAACGTTTCGGGTAATTCAGTTATTGCTTTTCTGTAATCGATCACCGGTAATCAATTACTTGTTTGCAATCATCCAATAACTCATGAAAGGCCGCACGTCCGCGATGAATAATTCATTCTTTCCAGATGCAGCTGCCCGAAGGAATGCCCTGCTGATATTATTTCTTCGTGCACAGGTCGAGCAATTTTGCGCACTAAACTAGCGACTCACCTCCGTTTTACGTGATGGTTTTCGTCTTACCAAATAATCTGATCTTGTCTCTTCTGTCATTATAGTTTTGCTTTGTTTCTTTGCTTTTTTCGGCTGTTATTGTTCAACAGGTATCGATATAAGTTACACACTGTTATTGACCCGCCTTATGTAGTGCACACGGGTCCTTAAGGCTTCAATAAATGAAATTAAATGAAATGAAATGAAAAGATGCGACCTTGACGAAGCACCCGTGACAGTGTGACTTCGACAAATAGATCAGCCGCGCATGAAGTGGCGCATGGCTGCGTGATGTGTTGCGCTTTCCGCGGTATTCGTTCCTGGTGTAGCTGACGCTATCTATTGATGCTTCTTGCGATATGTCGTGCATAGCTAATTCGTCGTAATAATAAAACTGCTTTTTCCTTTAACTGTTAGAAGCAGCGCAAAGATGGCATGGATGATGAGAAGGTATACTTACAAGACGGGCGCTGATTACCAACTGATTCATTTAGCTTCAAAGGGAGACATTTTGTACGTAATAATAATAATAATAATAATAATAATAATAATAATAATAATAATAATAATAATTGTTTTGGGGGGAAAGGAAACTGTCTCATATACCTTTAGACACCTGAACCGCGCCGTAAGGGAAGAGATAAAGGAGGGAGTGAATGAAGAAAGGAAGAAAGAGGTGCCGTAGTGGAGGGCTCCGGAATAATTTCGACCACCTGGGGATCTTTAACGTGCACTGACACCGCACAGCACACGGCTTAGCGTTTTGCCTCCATAAAAACGCACCCGACCACGGCGGGTGCGAACCCGGGAGTTCCGGGTCAGTAGCCGAGTGCCCTAACCACTCAGCCACCGCGGCGGGTTACGTTTTATAGGTATGACCACCGACTATGCGAGACATCACACGACCAAGTGATAAAGCTATATTTGTCCGTGCATTAATTGCTTACTAATCGCTCGCGCCGCAGTTCTACAGATAATATATATATATATATATATATATATATATATATATATATATATATATATATATATATATATATATATATATATATATATATATATATATATATATATATATATATATATATATATATATATATATATATATATAAAACCGGCTTATAACTTGGAACAAACAAAAAGTAACCCGTGCTTATCAACGCAGAATCGCATATCTCTTATCGAGCCTGCGCCAAAAGAGAAAGGAGAAAAAGGCAAAGACAAGAAACCAGTGTAGATAGTTAAAACCATTCGTAGCAAAGCAGTGTCAAAAATCAAAAAGTGGTCCCGGTCCATGGGTATACTCAAGGCATTTCAAAATCACCGAAAAGACGGCGGAATCACCTTCCGCAAAATAGGAACAGCCTACACGTGTCCGTCCAGAAATCGCAGCTCTTTATGAAGGAGTGAAACCGAGGGTGTGCTGACACACTTCTCTGCTGCTCTAGAAACAAAAAAAAAAATTGGATAATTTCTCGCTTCTGTTTGTCTTTGGTGAATGCAAGAAACTTTGTTTTGTTGAAGAGCGGTGTACAACCACTGCTGTTACAATGGTATGCAAAAAACCGCCGGATTCATATTTTACGTTGAAATTGTGTCCTTAGGCATCTTCCAGTTTGTCCATTGTAAACACTATTGCAGGTGAGGGGGATCTTATAGATAAGTTTGGCTCTGCATTTTGTGCCCTTGGTGACGTACGTCTCAGAGCATGACTCGTAATTTCGACCACCAAGCGTTGCGCAGACCTTGCTAAGCTTTTACGGACGGAGAAAACCTCGTTGATATGATATTTACCTGTCATCTTCTTAATGTTGCGCGACAACCCATGGAAATACACAATAACCTGGCTGTTAGCTTTGTGCTTCGCTTTTCTGTCTGTTTTTTTGTGTTGAGCAGGCTTCTACCAACGCTGGAGGTAAGTACGCTTGGATGGCTAGCACTAATCAGGCGAGCCACTTCGTCATCGAAGTTATCGAAGTTATGACTTCGATGACGAAGTCGCAGCGTGGCCTTGTGGTAGAGCATCCGCCTCGCATTTGGGTGGTGCTGGATTCGGTCCGCAGTGCCGCCGGGTACCCACCGGTTTTCTAATGCGTACAAGATTTCCCCCGGCCTGGTGCTCGGCTCTTCTATGTTGAGATGTTTGGGAAAAGGGTCTTCGACCAAACCATTGCCTTAACGGATCAGAGATAAGTTCCGCCGACAAGCAACACTAAATATGCCTCGTGCGGCTTCTAGTTCCCGCGTCCAGCAAGCAACAGCAAGAAAATCAAAACATAAAAAACTCAACTGTTGGCTGCCTTTGAAAGTCTAGCTTCGGGGCAAAGAGCGATCAAGACGGGGTGCTCACGAACCGTACTTCCATATTAAGGCAAAAGCCTTTAATGGCTCATACTCGCGGCCCTCTCCGTCCGTTACGCTTTTCAGCAACTCGATAAGAAAACAGATCTTTTTGCACGGTGGGAATCGAACCACCATACCTACGTTCCGCAGCCGAGCGTGCTAACGACTACGCTACTTCCTACCAACGCATACGTAGTTCTGCTTGTCCACGACGCTGGAGAGTGTTTCAAGAAAGGCGTCGAATCAGACGGACGCCCCCCAAACGCCCTCCAGAGTCTCCAACATTTAAGACTCACAAACAATTGTGTACTTGAATTGAATTGAATGTTTATTGGTTCACGGATTCTCTCCGTATAGGGGGCAGAGGTAAAGGCAAAATGCCTGACAGAGCCTCTGCGCCCCCAGAGTTCAAGGCAGCATAACGTATCATTCACATAGATATCTTAAAAACGTATCTTCAACACACAGCAGACAGCAACGAAAAATTCTATTATTTAGTACGTGTGCCTTCAAAGCCTTCCTGTGCTTGAAAATGATTTTTAAAAGGCAGAAGATAAGTAAAGAATAAAATATTATGTAACATTAGAATTCACTTGCATCATAAGTCAAGAAAGAAAAGGAAATCATAGAATTCACTGGTCTGAAAACAAATAGCATATCAAGTAAATAGATCAGTACATATAGACATTTCAGAAAAGAACAAGGTTTAGACAGATGTGCAATGTAAATGCTGAGACAATGGCAAATATATTTTACAAGCGCTTAGAGAAATAACATAACATAATATAACATATAACATAGATAATCCCATAAATAATAACATAGAAATAGCACAACATAATGCAACATAACTGAGGTTATATGTGTTATTAGGGATGAGATCAAGTTACACAAAGTGAAAATGCAATGTCACTCCCCACTAATAGCTTTTTAGTCTTTTTTGAAATTGTTGAAGGGTTGTGTGTATTGTATGTTAAACTGATAACTGTTTAATATATTAATCGACTGATAATTCAATGCTTGCCTTCCGTAATTAGTTCTTGGGGCGGGCTTTAGATTGTGTGGTCTACGTATTGGGTATGAAGTGCCACTGTCGACAGGTATTGTATGCAGCCTATTTTAATAAATCCACTGGAGTAGTTTGAAATAATAAACTTGATCTGCTTTAAGCATGCTATATTTAATGAAGAGTGGTTTTGTTCGGAGTCCTCGTTTGTCCCCCACATAGTTTTCACACATTCTCAATATTTTATTTTGTACAATGATGATTAGTTTGTTGTAGTTTGAAGCTGTCGTAGTTCCCCATACTAGAATGCCGTAACTGAGTTTTGAATAGAAGAGTGAGTAATATACTGCTTGTTTCAACCAGGTGGGTAGTATATCTTGTATTCTATACATGCAGCCAGTAACTCGAGATAGCTCACTTTTTAATTTGTTAACATGAGTATTCCATGTTAGGTCCTCTGTAAACCATACGCCTAAGAACTTTTGCTCTGTAACTTCTTCCAGTAACGTGTCCTCAAATTTCTAATGAACACAGTAGGGATCTCTTTTGTTTGCTGGCTTAAAGATTAGATATTTAATTTTGCTCGTGTTTAAATTCAGCCGGTTGCTTTTAAGCCACCTGGAGAGGTGTAAGAGGTAACTGTTAGCTGATGATTCTATGACCTCTTTTGTCGCGCCAGTGAAGAAGATATTAGTGTCGTCAGCATACATTATTATTTCAGGGGAGTTTGGTATTGACGATATATCACTTTTGTATATAAAAATAAGAGGGGTCCTAAGATTGATCCTTGAGGGACGCCATATTCGACTTTAAATTTTTGTGATACCAGATGGCCGACGCATACATACTGATACCGATTTGAGGGGTAAGATATAATTAAATTCTTCGCTACACCTCGAACACCATACGCAGCAAGGTTCTTAAGAAGGATATCGTGTTGTACAGTGTCGAATGCCTTTTTCAAATCCAAGAAAATCCCCAGAGTAAGCAGTTTGCTCTCAATATTTTCAATTATTTTGTCCTTTGTGTTTATCAAAGCTAGTTCTGCAGACTTATCAGTTTGAAAGCCATACTGCGACTTCGTGATTATTCCGTGTTTATGAAAAAAAGCCGTAAGCCTATCATTAACAACACGCTCAAATATCTTGGAGAAAACCGGCAAAACAGATATCGGCCTTGTGGGTTTCTCAGTAGGCAAAGGCCACTACCCACCGCGGGTTCGAGCTTCGCGCGAGCCAAGGGCCCCGATCAGCCCTCACCACACGCACCCTGGGGCACCGCTGCGGCGGCGTTCAACCTCTGCAGAGAGGAGAGCGGCTCGCCGCAAGAAACAGGCCTCCAAGTTCACAAAGGAGACGTTTATTGACGCCGTCCTCCAGCGGTACATACACACACTCAACAGTCACCCCGTCCCGGGGCGCGCTCAGAGCAAGGCTCCGGTGCGCGCTCGGGGCAACAAGAGAAATGCGCGCCGCTAGCACGCCGCTGCAGGAGATTGTCCCCGCGGCAGTGCTGTGATCTCTTTCGTGTCGGCCGTTGGGCCGTTTGCGAGAGAGAGTGGGCAGTCAACGCAAGGTGCGCCTGTCAGAGGTCGTTGGACCCCTGGACAGGCTCGAGCCGCGGCAGATCGAGGACCCACGCTGGCGAGCTCGAGTATGAACTGGTCCGAACGGCAGAGGCCGGCCCGGACGAACAGTAACGTACGCACCTTACGCTGTCTCGGAGGGGTCTCTCTCCCTCTGGGCCCCGCTCGGACGGTCGCGCGCCGCGCGACCACCCCAAACGGGTCCCGAATTCCCGCCAAAAGTCACCAATGGCAAAGGCCCTTGGGAAGCCGGGGGCGGAGCTGCGGCCGAATGACAGCGATTAGCCACCAGCCGTCTCTCCGCCGCCCGAGGCGGGAGAAAGGGAAAGAAGGCGACGCGGGATGCCACGCAGACGCCACGGCGGGAATCTAGCAGGCTTCCCACATCCTCCTCTCCTTAAATGCCCTCCTACCCATCGGCGAAAGCATGCAGCAAAATAAAAAAATAAAAAAAAATAATCCATATAAAACTACCACACTTCAGTTCCAGCCATAAACTCAAAAGACAAACAAACAAGAACAGAAAACAAACAACACGCATACGTTTCAAGGAGACAAAACTAACTACACTGTACACTGTACACAAGGCCAGCTGACAGGTGGCCTGCAGCCTCATAATGTTCGGTGGCGCGGCCCATTGGGCCTGTCGGTGGCCAACTCACGCTTTTGCTGCCTTCAGGGTCCCGGTGGATGATTTATTGACGGCGGTCCCATGTCCTCCACAAGGTCATCAAAGTTGAGCATGAGGACGTCGACGACGCTCGACGATGCCGAAGAGGACCCGCACGGGGAAGGGTGCTGTCCTTCCTGCCCCCTTCTCGGCGTTGCCTTTGATCTTGGGAACACGCACATCATCCCAGGCACGCACCGGCACAGAAGCGGACATTGATCAGTCACAATGACCCGCTTGTCGGAATCGTTTCGAGGCGCCGTGGCAGGGGTCAAAGGACACACTCTTCACGCTCCCCATAGCCACACAAAGACCATGCCGCGAGACACACGCTCCTTTACGAGCAAACCACTCCCCAGCCGGAAGGGGATACTTTCGCCAACCCCTCCGCGAACCAGCCAGTCCCGTGTTCGCGAGACAGGCCGCACCAGTGGGGTCAGAACGTAAATGAAAAGAAGGCGCGCTGTACAAAAGAAGGCCATCTCTGCGCTACAAGAAAAGTGCAATCGCGAGTAGGTTGAAGTTTACATATGTACAAGTCTGGTTTAAAAAAATTGAACGCCAACGCAAACGTATATTACATATGTACAGATCTCGGAACGTTAGAAGAAACAACGAATAAACTGGAAACAAAAACATGCTACAGACTGACTAAAACAAACAAACGACTAAATAACTGCACAAGGCTGGAACTGAGCATGCGGCAAACAAAAAAAGAAAGAAACCGCCGTGCTTCTCCTGGGGTAGGGCCCGGCGAGAAAGCTCGCCAGCTAGCTGAGGCTGCGTGCCTTCGGTTGCGGAAGAGTCCGCCATCCGGCATCAATCACATCGGTGACCGTCGCCTCAGATTGTACCGGTGCTCGGTACGGTTGCGTTCCGCAGCACCAGTTGTGCCTTTGCGCTTGCTTGTGATACCAATGGATACCGACGCAAACTCGTCAGACCATGACGCATAGGCCTTCAGGTCTGCGATGTGGGCACGGCTGGTTTTCCCCGTAAGGGGATCCTCCAGCAGGGTCGCGATGACCACTCGGTACGGACCAAGCCACTTAGGAGCGAGCGAGGCTGAGAACCCCTTGCTCGCATCACTAAGAACGTGGTTGCACTTCAGGACAAGATCACCCGCCTGAAAAGTCAGGCTGCGGTGCTTGCGGTCATACTGAGCCTTCTGTTGGGCTCTGACTGCCGCCAAACTCTGCCTTGCTCTGTTGAGAGCCCGACCAAGCCGGTCCCGAAGCGTCGACGCATAAGCAGAGCAGTCTGCCCGCGTCTGCTCATCCCCGAGCTGGCTCTGCACGACGTTTGACATCGGATTCGCCAGCTCCCTCCCGAAATTGAGGAAGGCGGGAGAGAAACCAGTTGAGCGATTCTCAGCTGTTCGAATGGCGAACGCAAATTCGCTCAAATGGTCTGCCCAGTCCTTTTGACACTCGGCAAAGGCCGCCAGCATTGGCTTGAGCGTTCGGTTGATTCGCTCCGTCAAGTTGGACTGGGGATGGTAGGGTGATGTGGTGTAGTGCTCGATTCCGAGGGAACGGCACGTGCTACCGAACACCCGAGCGGTGAAATAGGACGCATTGTCCGTGATCAGTCTTTCCGGAAAGCCGAACCGACAGAACACTCCCTGGAGTTTATCCAGCACCGCTCGTGCTGACACTTTCCGAAGCGGGTACAACTCGACCCATTTGGAAAAATGGTCAGCTACCACCATCAGGTGAATGAACCCCTGCTTACTCCTGGGGAAAGGCCCCATCAGATCGCAGGTGGCCCTCTGCCACGGACGCACACTGTCAATTGGTTTCATCATTCCGGGCGGCTTGCCGCCCCTTGACTTCACCGCTTGACAGACATGGCAGGAACGGCAATAGCGGAAAATGTCACGCTTCATGCCGGGCCACGTCACCGATTGACTCAGTTTTGCAAAAACTTTGGAGCCACTCAGGTGACCGGCCAGTGGTTCGTCATGAGAAAATCGCAACAGTGCGCCTCTCAGACTTTTGGGGATAACCACCTTGAACGGGTCAATGGACTCATCATCGGTGGCTATGTATTTCAGCACGAGCCCGTCATGGTCCAGCAAATATGAATCCCCCGGGGCTCGCCGCGACACACGCTGGCTTTTACCCCCTGCGCCCGCTACAATACAAGTAGCGTACCGGCGCTCCGTCTCCCTGAGACCGTCGCTCATCTCGCGACACATTGAGTCATTTTTCTGGACTTTCAGCAGCTCTTTCCGGCTGAAAACGATTCCAGTTACCCCAGAGGGGGGGCCTGGTCTCGTCCCCCTTCAGGTTTGCAGCCAAAATTTCCGCTCGCGACGGCGTCTCCGAGGCGCTCACGCGGAGCTCTGCCTCTCGCCCGCTTTGCGAAGCGCTGCTTGCCTGGTTAGCGGAATGGGTTAGCCCGTTTGCGGGCTCCCCCTCCTTGCCGCCCGGCGGCTCGTCCGCTTTTTCGCCCGCTCCGCCTGCCGGCGTCAAGGCGCCGCTGGCGAGTGGGGCACGGGATAGCGCGTCAGCTACCACGTTCGTGCTCCCCTTTCGATACTGCACCGAAAAGCCGTAATGCTGTATCAGGAGAGCCCAGCGCGCCAGCCGACCCGCAGGCTCGCGGAGCCGCATCAGCCAACTGAGCGCACTGTGGTCTGTCTGCACCACGAATTGCGTTCCGTCAAGGTAGACTTCGAATTTCCGCAGTGCAAACACGATGGCGAGGCACTCCTTCTCGGTCACGGAATAATTCCTCTCCGAGGGCAGCAAGGAGCGGCTGGCAAAGGCCAGCGGCTGCAGCACGCCATCGAAATCCTGTAGGAGAACTGCTCCTAAACCCAGATCGCTCGCGTCAGTCTGGACTACGAACTCTCTGGTCAGGTCGGGTAGCCTGAGCTGCGCTGTCTCGGCAATGGCACTAGACAGGAGGCGAAAGGATCGCTCTTGCTCAGGCCCCCATCGCCACGCGGCAGTCTTTCCCAAGAGCTTGGTCAAGGGTGCCTGCACGCGGGCACAGGACGGGATGAACGACCGATAGAAATTGGCCATTCCCAGAAAACGGCGGAGGCCGCGTACGTCCTTGGGCACGGGAAACTCGAGTATGGCTCGGAGTTTGTCCGCATCGGGCTCAATGGAGCCCTCGCCCAGCGTGAGCCCTAGCAACTGAACTCGGGTCCGCGCTATTTGGGCTTTCGCAGGATTCAAAGTCATCCCAGCAGCCCGTACCCTCGCGAGCACGTCGGCAATGTGGCCTAAGTGCTCATCGAAGGTTCGTGAATAAATCACGATATCGTCCAGGTAGCACATGGCGTGAGACCATTTAGCTTCCCCCAGGACGCGGTCCATGAGCCTCTGAAAAGTCGCAGGACCATTGCAGAGACCGAAGGGCATGCGAGTGAACTCAAACAGCCATCTGTGGCACGTGAACGCGGTTTTAGACCGGTCAGCGTACGCCATCTGGACCTGTAGGTAACCTTTGGAGGCATCTAACGTGGAAAAGTACCGCGCTGTGACATTCCTTGTGTGCTACGAGGTACATTGTTCGACGGCGCGGCGTAGACGGAAACCCAGGTATTTCTTTGTGTGTGCTACGAGGATCCACGTTCGACGGCGCGGCGTAGACGAAGGGACCCGCCGCCGTGACAGCGGCATCATCAATTACCCAGCCATGCTCTTTGAGTGACGACCAGAACAACCGGACCCGCCGCCGCCGCCGCGGGGAAACAGGCTTTATCCTCCCCAATTTCCGGGCACATTCCAGGACAAGGGAGCTGTCAGCGGGCCAGAGCGCGCCGTACCACAGCCGTCGCTATGCGCTACCGCGAAGACAACATTCGTTCCCTCCTTCCCCTTTCGACGTGGGCTATCGCCGGGAAGGCACCCACAGCTTCCCGCCGTGCCTCGTGAACAAAAGCGCATTCCCAGAAGGGCCGTGACGGACACCTGTCATGGCGGACAGGCAGTACTCGCCAAGAATGTGGAAAGACAGGCGCTAGTGAATTAGCTCCGAAGAGAGAGCCTGTGTATACTCTCACTTGAGAGAGAGTGGTGGCGTTTTTGTTGTTTATTTAGTTTGTATTGTTAACAGACTCTGGGTTCGAGGCTAAGCCCCACCCAAGGGGTGGTCCCCATCTCGCATGTTATTTTGGATTGGAGAATTGATGCTTTGGGCGGGCCACTGGAAATGACCGCCCTTAGTCCTTTGTTAATCAAGTGCTTAAAAGCGCATGTAAACGGATGCAGTCCAGTCTGAGCTGGGGCTCCATGCTTAGCATGTAATGTGATGCTACTTAGGCACTAACCTGCCCGGTCGATGAGTAAAGTAGTGCAAAGTTTGTTCTTTTGTAAATTCAGTTCTGCTTTTTCCAGTTTAACTCTCTGTATATGTATGTTGTAAAATTATGCTCTGCTGTCATCATCTACAAGCTCGCCTCCTGTTCATCTTCCAAGCCGAACGACACTAGAGGAAGGGTTTGTGAACCATCCTCGAAGAAACGGACGACTATTGAAATTCTACTGCATACACGCTCAGGACGACATCGTTCGCCAAGAGGGCCTTCAGCGCCGAAGCCCGACGGCGTGCAGCTTCTGCCAGCAACCGCTCGAGCCCAACTCCGGAGCCACTCCATCGCCCCCATGAAGTCGTCGGCACGTAAGCTCGGACGCCCCAGCCTCTGATGTATGATCTTAATCATGTGTAATTATTGAATATACCTGTTTGTTTAAACTGAGCCATACGGTGTCTCTTTGCCTCTCCGTCCCGTGTGGACCTGCGCATTATGGGGGTCATCACACTGGTGTCAGAAGTGGGGTCTCAAAAGCAAATGTCCTCTGAATGCTGCGACATTCATGACTTCAAAATTGTAATCAAAAGGGAATCACGGGACAGATTGTGGGACTTTTACCCCCATTTGAGAGGCTTGAGGCTCCGGAGGGCTTGAAAAAAAAAATGTCTTTATCTGAGGGAGCTCCCACTCCACAGCCGTCGCTCGGAGCAAGCATGCTGGCATTAGGAAGCGTCATTCCGACGTTTACGGGAGATAAGACAGGGGTTCCAATCTGCGATTTCTTTTCCATGCTAGAAGAGATTGGGAAAATGGGGGGATGGTCCGATGCTCAAATGCTGGGAATGGCGAGGTGTAAGATGGCAGGAGCTGCTCATGATTTTGCATGGCGAGACGAAAAAGTAAAATCCACAAAATCATTTGCGGAATTTAAGAAGCTCGCGTTTGAGCATTTTGACACTGAACCACGTCACGTGCGAGTACAGAGGTTCCGTGACGCCGGACAGATGGTAGGGGAGGACGTGCGAACGTTTGCGTCGCGGCTTCAGCGCTTAGCGCGCGATACGTTAAGCAGGGAGGAGGAAGGAGACCAGCTTAAGAAGAAACACGCGGAGGATATACTTAAAGAGGAAATGACCGCTTTGTTCGTGGCTGGTCTGCAAGACCCCGTGCGCCGGTTCGTGCTCTCGCGCAAGCCGAGCAATTTCGACCAAGCCGTGGAGGCCGCATTGGATGAGGAACAAAATGAGGCGTTAACGACAGCCGCAGCGAGAGTACGCGTCATAGAGAGAGCGGTGCTCAACCCTGAGGTTGCTCTCTTGACAGAGCGGTTAGATCGCTTAGAACAGCTGCTATCTCAGCAGGCAGAACGCCAGGTTGAAGCGCGCGCTCAACAGCGCCCATTCGCGGGAAACCGGAGACCGCCACAAAGCTACAGGCGCGGTATGCGAGATTTTAAATAAATCGTATGCTTCGCTTGCCAGGGTCGCGGACACATCGCCAGGTTCTGCCAAAACGTGCGCCGTGGGGAGCCACAAAGAGAAGCAGGCGAGACACGCCCTAAGCAAGCCTACAGCAGGGCTCCAGATGCCGAGTCAAAAAACTAGTTAGTCCTCCCCAGCCTGAGGAGCGTGGGGAGGGAGCAGTAGATGATGAGGTGGTGGTAGTTTGTGTGGCCGACGAGGCATGCCCTGTTGTGCGTTGCAAGTTAAATGGTTGTTGTATGGAATTGTTGATAGATACGGTGTCAAAGGTGACATTGCTTAAGGAGAGCAGTTTTAACACGCTTCGAAGGAAGGGGGACCGCGAGGTGTTGAAAGCGTCTGGTGGTATGGCAACCAAATATGTAGGCATAACGGGGGATCCTCTTGGCATAAGTGGACTCTACCGGTTACACTTCTTTCTCGGCGGAATTGCATTGGAGCACCCCTGCTACGTATGCCCGGACACGGTGTCTCTGCCAAACGGAGTGTCAGGTATATTAGGGCAGGATTTTTTGAGAAAAGGGAAGGTAGTAGTCTCATTCTCTGAGGAAGAGGTTAATGGGGGCGGCTCAAAAGTTCCGTTTTTGAACAGGAGAGGGGCTGAGATTCGCATTACCGATATTGACACCCGTCAAACAGTGGGATCATTGGAAAAGGTATATTCGCGGGTTGCCGTCCGGCTGGTCGAGGAGGCGGTCGTCCTTCCTTGGTCGGAGCACATTTTGTACGCGTTTGTGCCTTCAGATGTAGAGAGCGGCGCCGTGGGAGTGCTTGAGCCGGTCGACTCTCTCAGCAATGGCCTGAAGGCAGCCGCGTGCCTCGTGACAGTTAATGACGCCCACAGAGTGCCCCTACGGGTGGTTAACTGTAGCCAGCAGCCACTGAGCCTTCCCAAGAACAAAACATTGGCTTTCTTCACCTCTGCGATAGAGCAACGTGAGCCCACCGATACGGTACTCGCAACTGTAGAGCATGCTAGTCCTTCGGCTGCTCCAAAGGTGTCGTTCGATCTTTCTCACGTAAAATCCAAGGAGAGGGAGGCTCTGGCTGGTTTGCTGAACGACTACTCGGAGGTATTCGCCGCGTCCAACCTGGATTTGGGCTGCTGTGGCGTTATAAAGCACAGGATAGAAACCGGCACTTCATCGCCCGTTTACCAGCGTGCGTACAGGATTCCTTACTCCCAACGTGAGGAGATGGAGCGGCAGGTGCAGGACCTGATTGATCGCGGCATTGTCGAACACTCAAAGTCACCCTGGGGAGCACCAGCACTATTGGTGGAAAAGCCAGATGGCTCGTATCGATTGGTAGTGGACTACCGCAAACTAAATGCCGTAACTCGCATCGATCCATACCCCATCTCCAATATACAGGAGACGCTTTCTCAGCTGGGCTCTGCCAGGTACTGCACGGTAGTGGACATGGCGGCGGGATTCTGGCAGATAGCAATGGATCCGGCAGATGCCGAGAAAACGGCATTCAACACGCCCTCAGGGCACTATGAATGGAAAAGAATGCCGATGGGTCTGGCCAACAGCCCTGCTGTCTGGCAGAGAACCGCTGATGTTATCCTGGCAGGTCTTCTGGGGAGGCTGTGCTTCGTGTATATGGATGACATTATCATATACAGTGACAGTTTTGAGAACCATTTGCGCGATATTGAGCAGGTTTTGGTGCGACTAAGAGCAGCGGGTCTCAAGCTGAAGCCCTCTAAGTGCCAATTCCTCAAAAACGAAGTGAAATACCTCGGGCACGTTGTTTCAGCTGACGGCGTGCGACCGGACCCTGAGAAACTAAGGTGTGTCTCGGATTTTCCATCCCCGACTAGCGTCCGCCAGGTCCGGCAGTTTCTCGGCCTGATCGGTTACTACCGAAGGCACATAGAGGAGTTCGCCAAGCTCGCTAAGCCGCTCACCGCCTTAACAGCAAAAAATGTCGCCTTTCGCTGGGACGAAAACGCGGAGAATGCTTTTGGGGCCCTGAAAAGGAAGCTAATGAGTGCACCGCTGTTGCGCCACCCGGATTTTAGTTTGCCCTTCGTTATGGCCACAGATGCGTCAAAGTTCGCAGTTGGTGCCGTGCTATCTCAGGTTATCGAGGGCAAAGAACATCCCGTTGCTTTTGCTAGCCGACAGCTGAGCCCCACAGAGCAAAAGTACGGAGCTACGGAAAGGGAGTGCCTCGCCGTTGTCTGGGCAGTAAAGCACTTCAGATGCTACCTTTACGGCCGCAAATTCAAGCTAGTCACAGACTGCCATCCTCTGAAATGGGTGATGAGTGTCAGGGACCCTAGCTCGCGACTCGCTAGATGGAATTTACACCTGCAGGAATACTGCTTTGAAGTTGAGCACAAGTCAGGAAAGACACATCTGAATGCTGATGCACTCAGCCGCACAGCTGCCGTGGCAGCTATAGATGAGTTTGTCCCCGTAGTCGACCCCGCCGAATTACGCACAGAGCAGTGCAAAGATCCTGACCTGAAGCGAATAATCGAAAGCTTAGAGGGCGCACCGTCTCACCCCGAACAGCTAGGTTATTTCATTGGCAAAGACGGCACCCTGTGTCGGCGCACGAGGCCAACCAGGAAAGGGAGACCAGAGAAAACCGCTTGGGAGAGAGTCGTCATACCTCGGTCGTGGACAGAAAGGGTTCTTCGCGCGTTTCACGATGCGCCATGCGCCGGTCATTTTGGCGTAGCGAAGACACGCAGGCGTGTGGAGCGTTTGTACTTTTGGAGTGGCATGCGACGGGATGTTAGAGACTACTGTGCGAAGTGTCATTCCTGTCTCGAAAGAAAAACACCCAAGGGACGAAGACCAGCTCCAATTCAGCCGTTCCCTGAGGTTTCGGCTCCCTTCGAGCGGACAGGTATGGACATAATGGGCCCATTGCCCACGACCACTTCCGGAAACAAGTACATTTTAGTATTTGTCGACCACCTTTCAAAATACGCGGAAGCGGTAGCACTCCCAGATCAGAAGGCAGACACGGTTGCAAGAGCATTTGTCGAACAGATCGTGCTCCGACATGGACCCCCGAGGCAACTCTTGACAGATCGGGGAACGAACTTCGTGTCGCAGCTAATGAGGAGAGTTTGCGAGCTGCTTAAGATCGCTAAGAAGCAGACAACACCGTACCATCCGGCTTGCAACGGCGCGGTGGAGCCACTGAACTAAACCGTGGCCGGGTTCCTGTCGCATTTTGTTTCGCGCGACCAGCGGGACTGGGACTTGTGGCTCCCGTATGCAATGTTTGCCTACAATTCCGCAGCACACGAGAGCACGGGCGAATCGCCATTCTTTCTTCTCTACGGCCGAGACCCGGACCAGCCTAGTGAAGTGCCAGAGGGCCCCCGTCGTGTCCCATACGCTTCACTGGACGACTATAAGGTTGAGCTAGAATCGCGCTTGCAAGTGGCGAGGGACATCGCAAAGGAGTCCTTAAAGAAAGCGGCGAAGCGCAGGAAGGAGGTGCACGATCGCAGTGCTAGAGACGCGCCGTTTAATGTGGGGGACAGCGTGTACATTGAAAACTGCCAAAGGCAGATTGGGCTAGCTCGTAAGTTCCAGACGAAGTGGAGAGGACCGTGCGAGGTTGTCGAGAAGCTTTCTCCGGTAAACTTCAGAGTCCGAGACGTGAACCGGCGTTTGATAAGGATACACGCAAATCGCCTCAAGTCGGCACCGGTTCAGTATTCACGAAATGAGGAAAGGGAAAGCGCGGATTTTGATTGGGACAGAAGTGAAGCGGAGCGCGCAGATAGTTCGCAAGAAACGCCCTCTCCTGCATTTGTTCGGCAGGCGCCCGAGGTGACGGCCGGAATGCCACCGGATTTACTTCATGCATTGCTAGAAGAAGAAGCGCGCGAGGTTGCCGCGCAGATAACGCCAGGAGAGGCTCCTGCCACGAGCCCTCGCGAGTCCCAAAGCAGACAAAGGGGCACAGACTTACTTAGTATGACTCATGAAGGCCGATATCCGCTGCGAAATCGGAAAGCTAAGTCGGACTAATGGCGTAAACAGAGCGGAGTTTTGAACTGGTTAGAATTGTGTAATGCCACAGCTCATAACATTGCTATGTGCTTATGTGTTAAGTTATCGGAGTTGGTAGTTAATCCTTTCTGTCATTAAGTAACACCTTCACAGGAGAGCATGCGGAGCGCATGCAGAACCTGCCCTACTTCCTTTCGTTATCTATATTTTTGTCTGTGCCGTGATCGTGCTAGAAGTGGGAGCTCCTTTATAACTGTGGTAAATTTATTTCGTCCAGTTTGGACTAGAAAAGAGAGGCTTGGGTGCTGAGTTTCATGTTTATCTGTAAAAGAAGATCAGTGCTGCCCCTGGAGACGCCAGTTATGACAGCGGACACATATGGTGTTGTGCAGTGGTGTTGAGTGCAGCGAAAAGTGTTTTGTCGGGCGCACTGTGCGAGGCGATTCAGAAAGACAAGGGGAGCTGCAGGGACTCAAATGTTCGGAGAACATTCTTCTGGAGGGTGAGCGAGTGTGACATTCCTTGTGTGCTACGAGGTACATTGTTCGACGGCGCGGCGTAGTCGGAAACCCAGGTATTTCTTTGTGTGTGCTACGAGGATCCACGTTCGACGGCGCGGCGTAGACGAAGGGACCCGCCGCCGTGACAGCGGCATCATCAATTACCCAGCCATGCTCTTTGAGTGACGACCAGAACAACCGGACCCGCCGCCGCCCTCCCCAATTTCCGGGCACATTCCAGGACAAGGAAGCTGTCAGCGGGCCAGAGCGCGCCGTACCACAGCCGACGCTATGCGCTACCGCGAAGACAACATTCTTTCCCTCCTTCCCCTTTCGACGTGGGCTATCGTCGGGAAGGCACCCACAGCTTCCCGCCGTGCCTCGTGAACAAAAGCGCATTCCCAGAAGGGCCGTGACGGACACCTGTCATGGCGGACAGGCAGTACTCGCCAAGAATGTGGAAAGACAGGCGCTAGTGAATTAGCTCCGAAGAGAGAGCCTGTGTATACTCTCACTTGAGAGAGAGTGGTGGCGTTTTTGTTGTTTATTTAGTTTGTATTGTTAACAGACTCTGGGTTCGAGGCTAAGCCCAACCCAAGGGGTGGTCCCCATCTCGCATGTTATTTTGGATTGGAGAATTGATGCTTTGGGCGGGCCACTGGAAATGACCGCCCTTAGTCCTTTGTTAATCAAGTGCTTAAAAGCGCATGTAAACGGATGCAGTCCAGTCTGAGCTGGGGCTCCATGCTTAGCATGTAATGTGATGCTACTTAGGCACTAACCTGCCCGGTCGATGAGTAAAGTAGTGCAAAGTTTGTTCTTTTGTAAATTCAGTTCTGCTTTTTCCAGTTTAACTCTCTGTATATGTAAGTTGTAAAATTATGCTCTGCTGTCATCATCTACAAGCTCGCCTCCTGTTCATCTTCCAAGCCGAACGACACTAGAGGAAGGGTTTGTGAACCATCCTCGAAGAAACGGACGACTATTGAAATTCTACTGCATACACGCTCAGGACGACATCGTTCGCCAAGAGGGCCTTCAGCGCCGAAGCCCGACGGCGTGCAGCTTCTGCCAGCAACCGCTCGAGCCCAACTCCGGAGCCACTCCATCGCCCCCATGAAGTCGTCGGCACGTAAGCTCGGACGCCCCAGCCTCTGATGTATGATCTTAATCATGTGTAATTATTGAATATACCTGTTTGTTTAAACTGAGCCATACGGTGTCTCTTTGCCTCTCCGTCCCGTGTGGACCTGCGCATTATGGGGGTCATCACAGCGCACTGCCCAGGTTTCCTACGATTGAGCTGATCGTCGAGAGCGGATAGGCATCCTTTCGAGTCAGCGCATTCAGACGGCGATAATCCACACACAACCGGTGGCTGCCATCTTTCTTAGGCACCAACACAACCGGAGACGCCCAAGCGCTGGGCGAGCGACGGATAATGTCCGCCGACAGCATCTCATCCAGCAACCCATCGATCACCTGCCTTTTCGCAAGGCTGACGGGTCTGGGGTGTCACTTCAAAGGAAGCGCATCTCCGGTGTGGATCTTGTGGTTCACTAGATTAGTACAGCCAGATTGATCCGTGAAGATCTCATCGTACTGACGCAACAGTGCTGTCAAACGAGCCTTCTGTGTGTCATCCAACGTTACCGCAAAGGCGGCCAGCGGATGTGGTGCCTGGTCGTGCCGCGCCGCTCGGTCCCAAAGGGGAGCGTGAACGACGGAACGCTCGGCACAAGGGCTTGGCCCTGGTCGCTGAGGGTGGCACTCTCCGAACGCCTTCACTGCGCAGGCAGTTATTGACGCGGGTGGGCAGATGAACGGCTTCAGCTGGGAAAATGGTCCGTCGCGATAGCCGCCATTCGCAATGTCCACCACGACCCCGGTTTTCAGGAGAAAGTCCCTTCCGAGAATCACGGGCACACTGAGCCCTGGGAGGTGGATGAAACGCGTGCGTCTCGTCCGCTCTTCCCACCTGACAGTCAGCCTCGCGACGCCAGCCGAATGGGCTACGCCTTTCGCAAGGTTGAATGTTGTACGGCAGTCCCGCAAGCGCACCGAGTGCTTTTGCAAGTGGGACAACACCTCTTCACCGAACAAGGAGGCAGTGGCTCCCGTATCCAGTAAAGCCAAAAATTCGCGGCCAGCAATGGTGACCGGAATAAACGGCGCGTGCGCATTAGCAAGGCAGCTTGCTCTGTACGCTGAGGGGATTAGCAATGATCGGGCCGGTCGTCCCTTTACGACCGACCCGCGCCGCAATTTCGCTTGGGCGCCAGTTGTGGGTTTCTCAGTAGGCACAGGCCACTACCCACCGCGGGTTCGAGCTTCGCGCGAGCCAAGTTCCCCGATCAGCCCTCACCACACGCACCCTGGGGCACCGCTGCGGCGGCGTTCAACCTCTGCAGAGAGTGAGCGGCTCGCCGCAAGAAACAGGCCTCCAAGTTCACAAAGGAGACGTTTATTGACGCCATCCTCCAGCGGTACATACACACACTCAACAGTCACCCCGTCCCGGGGCGCGCTCAGAGCAAAGCTCCGGTGCGCGCTCGGGGCAACAAGAGAAATGCGCGCCGCTAGCACGCCGCTGCAGGAGATTGTCCCCGCGGCAGTGCTGTGATCTCTCTCGTGTCGGCCGTTGGGCCGTTTGCGAGAGAGAGTGGGCAGTCAACGCAAGGTGCGCCTGTCAGAGGTCGTTGGACCCCTGGACAGGCTCGAGCCGCGGCGGATCGAGGACCCACGCTGCGAGCTCGAGTATGAACTGGTCCGAACGGCAGAGGCCGGCCCGGACGAACAGTAACGTACGCACCTTACGCTGTCTCGGAGATGTCTCTCTCTCTCTGGGCCCCGCTCGGACGGCCGCGCGCCGCGCGACCACCCCAAACGGGTCCCGAATTCCCGCCAAAAGTCACCAATGGCAAAGGCCCTTGGGAAGCCGGGGGCGGAGCTGCGGCCGAATGACAGCCATTAGCCACCAGCCGTCTCTCCGCCGCCCGAGGCGGGAGAAAGGGAAAGAGAGCGACGCAGGATGCCGCGCAGACGCCACAGCGGGAATCTAGCAGGCTTCCCACAGCCTGTAGTTGGTAAGCTTTTTCTCATCGCCACCTTTGTAAACAGGGGTGACTTAGCTATTTTTAATTCATCTGGGAACTCACCACCTGTAAGCATCTCGTTTATTATATGGGTTAATACAGGACTAATAAGATGAGCGACATACTTCACAGGTAAGGCCTTTATTTCGTCCCAGCATGCAGCTTTGTTTTCTAGGGCCATGATAATTGTTTCAATTTCAGTAGGGGTCGCTGGTGTAAGCATAATGGAATCAATCTGCCCAGTAGTTATAAAACAATCCACTTCTGAGTTTTGTCCGTAATATGCCCCTGTGCTAACAAAGTGTCGATTCATTTCATCAACAAGCTCTTTCCCAACTACACTGGTATTATCGATTATAATTTCATTCACGATATGTGTTTTTCGCCCTCGGCCAGTTATGTCGTTCACAGTATTCCACAGTCTACTTTGATCGTTTTGAATGTTGCAAAATTTTCTTTATTTTCTTTCGCAATAATCATCTCTTGCCTTTTTCAGATCGAAGTTTAATTTGTGTCTGTATTTTTTAAACTCTCTCAATATGTCGCAATTTCGAGAGCTAATGAAACTGTGGTACATTTTATTCTTTTTACGTATTCTTTTATATAAGTCTGCAGTTATCTATGGCTTTCTAACTTTTTTATTTCTTTTTTTTTCTGCTTTCGCAGAGGGAAGGCTGTATTGTAGCACTGTTTGAATTTACCCAAGAAGATCTTGTATGCAGTTGCTGGGTTATGCTCATTGTAGACGGCCTGCCAGCTTTCTTTGTAGTTAAGGCAGCTGAACATGTTTAACGCAGTTTTGTTTATCGTGCGGAGCAACAGGTTTCCTTCATCATTATGCTGTTTTTTATAGTATGTACTTGCTAGACAGAACACGGGCAGATGATCGCTGATGTCATTTAAGATTACACCAGTGGAAAGACCATCGCTATCTATGTTTGTGACGCAGATGTCAAGGGATGTGGCTGTGTCAATGGTCACCCTAGTGGGCAGTGTTATCACATTGTGGCACGCGTACTGGTGAACAATGTCTTGAAATGTGCTGGCGTGTAAGTTACCGGATATTGTGTCAATATTTATATCTCCAAGGATCATAAACGCCTCATTCTACAAGCTAAAAGAACAAAGTGAAGTTTCAAGAAACGACATGAATTCAGATACGCAGCCAGAAGGTGGCCTGTACACGGCGCAGACAGTGGTGTTAAGCAGTTTTACCTATAAGCTGTCGACATTTTCATCCATTCTGCACAAGCTACCTGATACCTTGTGCGGGAAATCATCTTATAAGTAAATGGCTATCCCGCCACCTCTTTTGTTTTTTCTACTTATGCTTTCCCATTTGTAACCCTGAAGATAAGGAGGTTCGTTTTCCTCTGTTAGCCAAGTTTCCGTAAGCACTATAACGGTAAATTTTAAGCTAAGTGAATGCAGAAACATTTCAAGATCTTGAACCTTATTTTTAAGGCTTCTCATATTTATATGAATTGCTGAAAACTTTCCTTCGCCTTTTTTATGTTTTTCATTGAAATGATCACATTCATAATAGTGGCATTCCTGTGGTATGTCTTCCATTATAGCTGTTTTGCACTGTACAGCATGTACATCTTTTCTATACAATTATCTGCTCAATGTCAGCAATGCTGCAAATTATGTGACTTGCGGTTCGTTCGTCCTTGCGGGAAAAAATTTTCCCGCCAGCCACCCACACGAACTTCCATCCTGCTGCTTTTTTCTGCGCGATCGCAGCACCCAGAATTATCTTGTTTGAGCGGGTCAGGTGCTCGTTCACGTAGATGGGTGTGCCGTCTCCACCATAATCAAGATCTTTTGTAGTCATCCTCTGAGTTCTCGCTTTTTGCAGAATTTTGTCCCGTTTTGTGCGTTGTACAAAGCGGACAACAATGTTTTTTTTTGGAAGAGTTTGATGTGGGCACACGATGGCAGATATCAATGTCCGAATCAGCAATCGGCTCATTCAGAGTACTCCCGATCCTCCTCACAACATCGACGACGTCACCTTCCTCAGGCACTCTTTTTATTTCCAAGTTGTTCATCCTCTGATACTGTTCTAATTGATCTATCCTTGCACTCAGTCTGCAGTTCTCAGCTTCCAGCTCTTCGTTTTTCTGTGAAATACTCTGGACTTCCTTTCTAAGTTCTTTCATTTCACTTATGATTTCATTGACACCATTACAGGCATCGTTGCAGTTTTTGACACTTTCTTTCATGACCTGAAATCTGTCCTCAGTTCTCGCTTCAGGTCCTCGAGGGCCTTGGCAATATCTTTCACGTCCTTACTCATTTACGTTTTACGTAGCGCAAGTGCCTTAAAGAACTACTTAACAAAAGCAAAGGCAGTATCAAATAGAATGTTTGCTGTGTTCGGCAGCAGGGCACAGTCAAGATTTCAGGCTTTATACAATAGAAAAGAATACTGCTCACCTGCAGAAGATACAGTAATTAGGTGTTGCTCTGTGGTGCACCGCTGCCGAACTGAAGACTCAGCTGAGGCGTCGCTCCTAATATAGGCAGTTTTGTCCGCCGGGGGCGTCCTTGTTTCACCTTAACCACACATCGGTGCACAAGCAGCTACACCGCGCTAAAGGCTTTCGCCTCACCGCACTTTAGGTCAACAAAGTGCTCCTCTGAATATTTCTTTATGTGGTACGCGTCCAAGCCGACAAGCGCCGTCTAGTCGGTACTCTCACCGAGAATCTTAGCCTCTCCCAATCGAACCACGCATCCCTTGCATTGGTAACGTGCGCAACCAAATGTGCGTACTATAGCGGCCGACGTAGTACGTCCTGCTGCAACGCGGAGTGTCATCGAAATGTGGGCGGAAGTTGTGCGAGAACCCTCTTATGCTACCTATGGCGTCAGGGCCGCCAGAAACAAGGCCCTCGTTAGGCTATTAAGCAGACTAGGGAAAGGAAATAAGTGGCTTGTGGAGGTCGCCTAGGAAGGCAACCGCGACCACATTTATTGAGGGCTGTCGGAGAGGAGACAGCAGCGGCGGCAGCGTCTGGTCCTGGCCAAGGTCACGAGCGTTCTCTCTAGCGCGTGCTGAGTGCACTATCGTCCTTTTCGGAATCACGCGCACTGCCAGCCACGCGGGGCGCTACAGGGCTCCCCCCCCCCCCCCCCTAGACGATCAGTCGGTATGAGTTAAGAGTCGTGCAGGCCGGCCGGGGTCCGAAGGCGAGGCTCAGGCGGTCGACTCTGGCTGTGGCGTTGAGGCCGAACTTTCGGAGGGCGTCGAGGGACGCGGAGGGGCAGGTGAATAAGATTGGTCAGCCTGCGAAGTACACCCAGTGCCAGTGGTTCAGGTGCAGCGAGATTTCAGGCAGGGGAGCGGCTGTGCTGGACTGCTCGGGGCTGCTGGGACACGCCCACAGCCAGCCCTGGAGCGATTGGCTTGAACGTGACGGGCGGCCGCACGAGTGGCGCCCTTGCCACTGGCGCCGAGCCGTGCACGTAGGAGGACGCCTGCGAGGCAGCGGCAATCGGAGGCGCCTGGAGTGGCGAAGCTGCCGGGATGGTCTGGGCCGCTGGGAGGGCCGAGACCGCCAGCATGGCTGGGGGCGCTGGGTGTGCCGAGGCTGCCGAGAGGACTGGGGCCGTCAGGAAAGCCGGGGCCGTCGGTATGCCAAGGGGCGGCGGGACGACAGGCACCGGTTCAGCGTCGTTGTTCGCAAAATAAGGCGGGTGACTATCACCATGCTTTGTGCCGCTCTCACCGGTTTTTCCTTCTCATCCTGCTTCATGGGATGTTTGGAGCGTTGGGGACCGTTGCAGGGCCTGAGGCTATGCTGGGGCTTGGCGGAGAGCTCGTGAGAATTAGCCGGCCGCGGCTGCGACAGAGCTGCAGAGGTCTGTTGCGCCAAGGTCTCTAGCGCGTGCTGAGTGCACTATCGTCCTTTTCGGAATCACGCGCACTGCCAGCCACGCGGCGCGCTACAGAGTCTTTATGACATAAAGGAAGACAATAGTCACCGCAACCAAACAGACTAGAAAAATGTTTCTTTCCTTCTCCATTTATAGTGTTGATGAATGGCAGACTAATATTTTAATATTTTCATTATTTTATACCTTAAAGATAATTGATTTTATATAAAGGGCGCTCTTGGTATCAGAGTTTGGTTCAATCAACATGAAAATGCTCCATGACCAGTATTATCGTCAAGACTCGTATTTGAGATATGTGACATAGGTCAAATAAAATGTTCCTCGTAAACCTAACATAAACACTGCATGAAATGTTATTTTTTGGGCTCGTAGCATTGCCTGGCATAGTTTTCTATGATTTGAAAATAAGAGCGCTCGAGAGAAAGGAACCGCTTTTTAATCTGAATGCAGATGTTTAAGTTTCCGTGTTTCACCAGCGCACATGCAGATCTGGAGGGCGGGGGGATGAGGGTGTGAGAACTAAGAAAGAGCATACTTCAGAAAACGGTGAATGATGAGGCGAATAAAAAAAAATTCTGTCCTGACCCTATGGTGGATGCAGTTCGGTGCAAAACATCTCCATTCGATATCCAGTTTGCCAGACGTAACGCTGCTCGGGCACCTTGACATTCGAGCGCTAGATCCCCACGCCAGAATGCACACATCTCGCTAAATTTATCAGGGGAAGACAGCTTAAGAGTGTAGACCGTCCCGTCGTCAAACTCAAGATTAGGGAGGCGGAAGCTGTTGCAAAAGAGCGGGATCCATGTTCGCGAAAGAGCGAGCGACGCGACGAGGCGGCACGTCGACGCTCGCTCCTTCGCTTAGTCGGCAACCACCCTAGAAGTCGCCGAACGCCACGGGCTCATGGCCACTTGATGGGGCTATAACCCCACACCATCTGCTACTTTTGTCGACGAAAATAAAGTTTATCCTCCACCCCCATGCAAGCGAAGGCGGCAGGCGACGCGCACCCGCGATGTGCACAGCGGACTCCGTGCTTTGCGCACTCGAGCTCAGTAATTAGCATGCCCGTAACCTGTTCTCTCTCTTAAAATTTTGTGGGTGTGACCCACAGTCACGGCAAAAGAAATAATTCCTCTACGGCAGCGGTGTAGCGGCAGCGGAGGTAACCAAGCCGGCGTGCTTGCGGAGACGAAGTCACATCACGGTTTCGCGGAGGCGGTGTGCTTTCGTTCGGTGCCTGCGCACTCCGGCGTAGTAAAAACACTCCCGTAAACGGTCACCGCAATCTGCTTCTAAGTGAGCAAACTATAATATTGACACAGGTGATAGAAGAGGAGGACGAAGGGAACTCAGGCGATAGAAGCAGAGGACGAAGAAAATCTTCTTCCTGCTCGTGCTCGCTCTACCGGCTGTGTAGCTCCTTGGTCCCCGAGTGTTTTTGGTGTACTATTCGTTACAAATCTGGTGGAGGTGCTGGGTACGCTTCCAGACCCCACCTGTGATCACGGATCTCACCCCGGTCCACCAGCGCCGCGGCCGCCGCCTGCGAGGAGAGTCCCCAGAGTTCGGACCCCTTCCGGCAGCCGCCAGGACGACACAGCCTCGGACGTCGGAGGAGCCAGCTGCCATGTCAACTGAGAGTAGGCTCCCAGCTCACATCCTGTGCCAGCAGCCACGAACACCCCCGTCTTTTCATGGCGACGTGTTCGAGGACGCCGAGGACTGGCTCGAGACATTCGAGCGTGTCGCCCGTTACAACGGGTGGAGCGATGAGCGGAAGCTCCACAACGTGTATTTCGCTCTCGAAGAGTCGGCGCGGACATGGTTCGAAAACCATGAGGCTTCGTTTCCATCCTGGGAGGCCTTCTGCCGCAACCTGCTCGCCACTTTTCCAAACGCCGACCGCCGGGAGCGAGCTGAAGCTGCGCTACACTCGCGCAACCAGCGCCCGAACGAGAGTGTCCGCATGTTCTTTGAGGACATGGCCCGCCTTTTCAAGCGCGCGGACCCCTCTATGTCGGAAGACAAGAAGCTTCGCCATTTAATGCGTGGTGTCAAGCAGGAGCTATTCGCGGGACTCGTGCGCAGCCCACCGCGCACTGTGGCCGAGTTTCTCAGCGAGGCGGCCACCATGGAGAAGACTCTACAGCAACGAGCCCGCCAATACAATCCTGACGTCAACGCCTTCGGGCCAGACACCTGTTCTATGCATCTCGAAAGCGCCCCGGACGACTTACGCGAACTCATCTGTTCCGTCGTCCGGGAGGAACTCCAAGCCCTTCGGACGCCTTCTAACATGCCATCCTTCGCGTCGCTGACTGACGTCGTCCGCGACGAGGTGCGCCTCGCAGCCCAACAACAAGCATCTGAGGTACCCCTCTAGCTTGACGCAAGACCCACGTACGCGTCTGTACTCCGTCAAGCTCCGACGTCGGGCTACACCATCAATGCCGCGGCTCCATCAGTGCGGCCACCGGGTCCCCCAGACCGTCGGCCCCTCTGTTATCATTGTGGCGAGGCGGGTCACCTCTATAGGGCGTGCCCGTACCGCCGCGTGGGCCTACGGGGTTTCGCCCCGGACGACCCCTGCCCTCGCAATGGCGAAAGGCCACTTGAGATAGCCTCTCACCTATTGGAGCGGCAGAATCTCGTCACATCCGGTCGCCGCGGGTCTCGATCACCGTCCCCAATGCGCTACCGTTCTCCAAGTCCCCGCGGAGCGCAAAGCTATTCCGGACGCCGTTCGCCCAGCCCACGCCGAGAAAACTAATGCCGGCGGCCTCCGGAGGCAAGGCCGCTGCTGTAGGGAAATGTGAAGATCCTCCGCCACCATCACGCCGATACGCCATTTCGCTGGGGGCAGGTAGCGACAGCATCCGACACGCTACCTCCGATTTGTACGTAACAATTGATGGAGTCGACGTCTCCGCCTTACTCGACACCGGTGCCGATTACTCCGTAATGAGCCGTGCCCTCGCCCAAGAATTAAAGAAAGTTTTGACGCGATGGTCTGGGCCGAGCATTCGTACTGCTGGGAGTCATCTGATTATCCCTGCTGGCAAGTGTACTGCAAGGGTCGGCATCCGTGGTTTTCTGTACGTCTGTGAATTCGTGGTACTGTCCGAGTGTTCGAGGGACTTGATCCTGGGCCTCGACTTTCTGCAGACGAACGGCGCTCTCACTGATCTGAACGAAGCCCGGATCACGTGCTCGACGAAACAGGCCGTGGCGCATACCGACAGAGATCCGGGAATCAACGCTCTGCGTATAGTCGACGATGACGTGATGGTGCCACCACGGTCTAGCGTCCTGGTTCTCGTGAGACATGACTTGTTCCACGATTACGAGGGTATCGCGGATAGCCACCTCCCGCTGCTGCTCGCGAAGGGAATAGCCGTCGCTCGAGGCCTCGTCCAGTTGCATAACGGTTGTACTAGTGTCCTACTCACGAACTTCGCCAACGAGGTTCAGCACCTCGCCAGGGAAACGGCTGTTGCCTTACTTCACGAAGTTACTGTGTTGCCTGATTTATGCGCCGTCGGGGCCAGCCCTCAAGACGAGGCCGCACCATGCCACGTCCTACAGACCGTGAAAATCAACCCGGACTTGGCACCTGAGCAGAAGAATCTTCTGTCTGCTCTTCTAGCAGATTTTGCAGATTGCTTCGCCTCCAGCTCCAGGGTCGGTCGTACACCTGTCGCCAAGCATCACATCATCACAGAGGAGGCCACGCCGCCTGTATGCCAGCGCCCATACCGTGTTTCTCCTAAGGAACGCGAAGCCATTAAAACGCAAGTCGATGAAATGCTTGCAGACGATGTTATTCAGCCGTCAACAAGCCCATGGGCGTCGCCCGTGGTCCTCGTCAAAAAGAAAGACGGCACCTTGAGATTCTGCGTTGATTACCGGAAACTAAACAACGTGACCAAAAAGGACGTTTATCCGCTTCCCAGGATTGACGATGCCCTTGACCGATTACGTGACGCCAGGTTCTTCTCCTCATTAGATCTCAAAAGCGGATACTGGCAGATAGAGGTGGACCAGAGAGACCGAGAGAAGACGGCTTTCGTGACTCCAGACGGTTTATACGAGTTCAAGGTGCTCCCGTTTGGTCTTTGCTCGGCGCCGGCCACGTTCCAGCGTATAATGGACACCGTTTTATCCGGTCTGAAGTGGCAGTCTTGCTTGGTGTACTTGGACGACGTCGTCATTTTCTCGCCTACCTTCGATCAACACTTGGACCGGCTGCGCATCGTGCTTCGAGCCCTGAAATGCGCGCAACTAACGATCAAGCCCGAGAAATGTCATTTTGGTTTCAAGGAACTTCGCTTCCTTGGCCATGTTGTCAGCGCACAAGGCGTTCTCCCGGACCCCGACAAGACTGCTGCCGTCTCCAGTTTTCCGCGCCCAACCGACAAGAAGGCACTTCGACGTTTTCTGGGCCTCTGTTCTTACTACCGACGCTTTGTGCCCGATTTCTCCAGAATAGCTGACCCGTTGACAGCACTGACTAGAGACGAAATACCCTTTCTGTGGGGAAACGACCAAGAAGAAGCTTTTCAGGAGCTCCGCAACCGCCTACACAGCCCCCCGATACTCGCCCATTTCGATGAAGACGCCGCCACCGACATACACACCGATGCCAGCAATGTTGGCCTTGGAGCGGTACTTATCCAGTGGCAGGACGGCGTGGAACGCGTTATCGCTTACGCGAGCCGAACACTTTCGCGATCGGAGGCGAATTATTCGACGACAGAGAAAGAATGCCTTGCGGTGATCTGGGCCATCAGCAAGTTTCGTCCATACCTGTACGGACGACCCTTCCGTGTTGTCAGCGACCATCACTCGTTATGCTGGCTGGCAAGCCTTAAAGATCCGTCCGGCCGGTTGGCTAGGTGGAGCCTCCGTTTGCAAGAGTACGACGTGACTGTCGTTTACAAGTCGGGCCGGCAGCACCAAGATGCGGATTGCTTATCACGCGCGCCCGTGGACCACGCTCCGCAAGAAATCACCGAAGATCTTCCTTTCATTTGTGCTCTTAGCCCATCCCATGTGGCTCAGCTTCAACGAACGGACTCGGGGCTAGCGCCGCTCATCGAGCACCTCGAAGGTCACAGTGGTCGGGTTCCGCGTGTTTTTCGTCGTAGCCTGCAATCCTTCACCATGCGAAATGGCGTTCTCTACAAGCGCAACTTTGGAAAGTCCACCGAAACATTTTTACTCGTGGTGCCCACCCAGTTACGACCTGACATCTTGAGCGCTTGTCACGACGAGCCGTCCGCCGGCCACTTGGGTGTCAGTCGCACGCTGTCAAGGATTCGGGAGAAGTACTATTGGCCCAAATTACTTCCATCAGTGCAGACCTATGTGCGAACCTGCCGCGACTGCCAACGCCGGAAGTCTCCACCCATGAAACCAGCCGGATTTCTTCAGCCAATAGCGCCTCCGAAGATCCCTTTTCAACAAGTTGGAATGGATCTCCTTGGCCCCTTCCCGAAGTCATCCACTGGAAAACGGTGGATCGCTGTTGCGACGGACTACTTGACACGTTATGCTGAGACCACGCCGCTTGCGAGCGGAACTGCTGCCGAAGTAGCCGAGTTTTTTGTCCACAGCATCGTCCTGCGTCATGGCGCCCCTGCGGTCATTATTACTGACCGTGGGGCAGCTTTCACAGCCCGCCTAACTCAGGCTGTGCTGAAACTGACGCACACCAGCCATAGACGTGCGACGGCGTACCACCCGCAGACCAATGGCTTTGTGGAACGGCTCAACAGAACTCTGGCCGACATGCTTTCCATGTACGTGGATATAGAGCATAAAACCTGGGACCAAATTCTGCCATACGCTACTTTCGCTTACAATACGGCACTGCAGGAGACAACGCGGCTCACTCCCTTCCAGCTTGTCTTCGGCCGTCGAGTTACTACTACGCTGGATGCTATGCTTCCTGTTGACCCCCACTGCGAGAGTGACCCTGACCTCGACATCGCCACTTTTGTGCAGCGTGCAGAAGAAGCGCGGCAACTGGCAAGGCAGCGCATACACCGTCAACAGCAACTAGACGCTGGCCGCTACAACCAGGGACGGCGCTTTGTTGCCTACGAGCCAGGCGACTATGTGTGGATTTGGACGCCCGTTCGTCACCGCGGGCTGTCTGAAAAATTACTCCGTCGATACTTCGGCCCATACCGTGTCCTCCGCCGCATTAGCGACGTCACCTACGAAGTTCAACCCGCCACCCAAGCCAGCTCATCCCACAGACGCAAGCTTACCGACGTTGTGCACGTCGTTCGTATGAAGCCGTACCATGACCGACCACCCGATTGAACTTGAGGCTGACCGCTGTGCCCTGTTCTATGTTGTGATCCTCGTGCCTCACCCTAGCACGCTCGCTTTCTGCTCGTCACTCTAGCGCACGATGGCCGCATCGGGGCGATGCTGCAGGGGAGGGGGCAATGACACAGGTGATAGAAGAGGAGGACGAAGGGAACTCAGGCGATAGAAGCAGAGGACGAAGAAAATCTTCTTCCTGCTCGTGCTTGCTCCACCGGCTGTGTAGCTCCTTGGTCCCCGAGTGTTTTTGGTGTACTATTCGTTACAATATTCTAGCGAGAATACGCGCCGCGAGTGTTTGTGCGCGCATATACAGTTGGAGCGCAGCAGCACAGCGGATCGGGCGCCGAGGTATACAGCGACGGGATACGCATCTCTACCTGCAGTGCGCCCGCTCGTAAAGCCCGTTCCAAATGTTGTTCGCCCTCCGTAACCAACAAGTAGATTGTTCTCATTGTTTAAATCGTGCGGGTCTGCCTCACAGCTACAGCAAAGGAAATATTTTCTCGACGGAGGCGATGACCAAGACGACGCGCTTGTTGAGGCGATCTCGGAGGAGGAGCTATGTGACACCATGGACAAACCGGAAGCGGCTTTGTGGGGCTCTGATTGGCTAATCACAGGGGAAGGGGGGGGGGGGGGGGGGGCTTTCGAGCCACGAGCGAAATTTTCTGTTGGTGCAGATCCGAGCGACGAGACAAGCAACACGGCAAATTGCTTCGCGCGACGGCGTCGCTCGTCGCTTGCCGCTGTCGCCTTCGCGTGCGCGTTAGTTTTCGCGTACATGGAATTCATCCTTAAGCCTGTGGCCGGTTTTGGCTGCGACCGACGTCCACATCCATTAAACAGCAGTAGTGAAGACGATAAGCGAAAGCCTCCCATCGCAGTGAAAGCAATGTCATTGGGACAAAGGCTGCTTACGCCCTGTATCGGTGATAAAGTGCGGAGTGGAGGATATTAGAATGCGGCCGTGAGGGAGAAAGGAAAGCAGACAAAGTTCGAGGAACTTATCGCGTCGTACGCTTGCAACTGCGACTTGAAACTGCCTTTTTTTGTCGCCCGTCATGAATATGACGTTTTCTTGAAGGGCGGCAACTCAGGCACATTGAAACTTGCAGATTTCCCGCGGAAAGCATTTCGTTAAGGTCACCCATATCGGTTTTCCTTGAATGAGACCACGCAACACGCGTTGAGACGCGAGTACTAAGCCGTCATAGTGCTTTCCTCGCCTGAAGCGTATCACGATCAGCGCAAGCCGATGGCCGTTCTATCGACCTCCGAGGCACATTCGACAGCGTGTCACGCCTCATAGATCTGTGTAATTTTGTTCCGCTGCTTCTCACTCAAACAATATGTTCCCTACAGCAGCTATCCCCTACCGCAGGGGTTTCGCGGCCACAAGGGAATATTGGTGACTTGTGCACTTTGCTTTCTAGATACTCGTATCCTGCCGCGTGCTTACCAAGACAGGGCGCCGCGCAAGCTTCTCGCCATCGTCCCATCATCCCATATTATCATCGAGGGCCTCACCTGTCTACTGGTGTCTCCGTTGCGTGACGCCGCGGAACGGGACCCGTCCTGTGATGTCATAGACGGAGACAGCGCCGCCTGGAGCAGACTCTGCACCAGGGACGCCTATAAAGCCACCCTCCGGCTTCGAAATTCTGGGATTCGCAGCCACAAGAGCATATCGGTGACTTGTGCACTTTGCTTTCTAGGTAGGCCTTTTTATTTATTGATCAATTTTTAGCATATTCCCGTGGCCGCTGATCCTCAACTGCTGTGTTTCAATGGGTGTGGATTTGTGCACGTATCGCGCTCGCATCGGCTCATTTTCTTACTGTCACGAACGTGTGTGTGTGAACAAGACTATCGAGTTAGACCAGGGGCGGGACTCGTCCGGGAACTTTGCCCGAGACCCATTTCATTCCTGCTTTCTGCGTGCCTGACTCTACTTTTGCTTTGCGCGGGCGATGTCGAAGCAAATCCCGGACCAAAGGTTGACGAAGTGCTCGCACTGTTTAATGAATGTCATGCTGAAACATCAGAAACGCTTGAAGAAATCAAACAGGACATAAACAGCATCCAGGACCATGTTGCTGTAATAGAGGAAAGTATGTCCGCTGTACTTGATATGAAGAAAAACTTCGACACCGTGTCTTCTTCTGTAGAAGACGTCAAGACAAATGTACGCTAAACAAACCACGTTCTGATCAAGCTCGACCAATTAAAATTAAATTTCTGAACTTTAAATCTAAACTCGAAGCATTTCAAAATGCACATAAATTAAAAGATATCACGGAACCAAAAGTTTGGCTAGACGAAGACTTCACCCCGAGGGTTCTACATGCAAGGAAAAATCTGCGCGACTTCGGCAAAGCGAATATCAGAGAAAACGAGCGTTATTCTGTAAGATTTGATAAGCTTCACATGAAAAATGGTCTTTACCGGTATGACTCAGCAAAGAGAGCGTGAAAAAACTTCCTTCCAGGCACACGCCCCCCGAGAATTGACAGTCTACCGCAAAGAAAGCCAGCCATAACAAAATCAAACCAATCTACTTGGTCTTAGCAACCTTCCGCCGCATACATGACAAAGTAGACGGACCTAAAGCTATTGCACATACCTGCTCAGCTGATATAATCGTGGGTACGGAAACGTGGCTAACCGAAGACGTTGCATGTCACGACATCGCGCTTCCATCATCGTTTTTTTTTTTTTTAGGAAAGATAGGGCTGATTCTCGACAAAGAGGAGGAATGCTCATTGCGATTAACAAAGACTTCCATGCATCTCTTACCCCTATCGACTCCCCTTGGAAATAGCCTGGGTTTCTGCTCAACTTGGTCATATGTTTTGCATTATAGGCGCCTGTTATAGGCCACCAAGTAGCCAACCTGAATTCAATGAACTGTTAAATGACGCTATCCAGCAGATCTTTGTAATGCACCCGAATTGCCTCATATGTTTAGCAGGTGACTTTAATTTTCCCGCGATTAACTGGATGACACTAACTGTTGGCTCCGATAGTAACCGACAGGAGAACATTAATTTTCTTCATTTACTTCAATATCACCAGCTCACCCAAACTGTTCACGAGCATACTCGCGGTAAACATATCCTGGACTTCATCCCAACAACCCATCCTGAGCTCTCAGACATCCACGTCTTGGAAGAAATTAGTGACCACAAAGTTGTGCCCTGTTCTCTTCTACTTCCACGGACCGACATGACAAAAACCAAAAAGCTTATCTACAACTACGCTCGTGCGGATGAGGCAAAAATGAACCTGTCTGGAAACTTTCAAAAATAGCTTTCAGGCTAATTTTCATAACCGTACGACTAATGGAAGTTGGAAGTAGTTTAGTGACAAACTCAAAGAAATTGAAGATTCCTGCGTGCCAAAACGAATGTTAAGCACACGAACTAATGATCCTTGGTTTACCACAGATGTCAACAGGGCACTAAATATAAAAAAGAGCATTTAGGAAAGCGGTTAGATCAGAGGAAGCTACAGACTGGGAAAACTACAAAAGCATTTCCAAAATAGCTGGAAAACAAATTCCTGACGCAAAAAAAACAACAAATATTTAATTTTACAGTTCCTCGTTTGATAAAAACCGACCCTAAGAAATTTCGGAACACTGTTAATCCTAAAAGAGCTAGTACGGTTCCTCTTCTTTTGGGTGTAAACGGCAGCACCCTACCTATAAAACAGTGTGCAGAACAATTCAACAGCCACTTCTCACAAGTTTTTACGGAAGAATTGCCCATTTACAACCCACTGCCGCTTCCTGAGGCCGATATCCAGATTCCCTTTTCACCCATTCACATATCTGCGCTTGGCGTGGCTCGAGCATTTGAACGCCTAACTCACGACACTAGCCCAGGACCCGATGGTATCAACGCGAAACTGTTAAAAATTACCTGCCAGCATACAGCTTTCCTGCTATCTCTCATTTTCACTCGATACGACATGTGTGCCAGAAGATTGGAGGTCCGCTTATGTCATCCTGGTATTTAAATCTGGAGACAGATCCGTTCCTAACAATTACAAGCCAATTTCTCTAACCTCGATATGTTGCAAGGTACTAGAACACATATGACTCATCTAACATTATGACTCATCTTAACCAGAACAACTTGCTTCATAACAACCAACATGGCTTCCGCAAACATTTATCGTGTCAGACACAGTTATTTGAGTTAATAACGGACCTTCATCAAGCAATCGACTCTTCCCTCTACATTGACTCCATCTTTCTTGATTTATCTAAAGCCTTTGATAGCGTGCCTCATAACCGCCTGATGATAAAGATACGCAACCTGCAGCTGGATCAACGTGCTACGCACTGAATCAACGCATTTCTAACAAACCGCTTTCAGTCAGTTAAGTTAGGGAGCTTCTTATCAAGACGTACAGGTGTTGCCTCAGGAGTACCCCAGGCTTCGTTTCTTGGTCCACTGCTTTTCTTAATATATATATTAATGACATCACGTCGTACATAACACCAACAATACGATTATTTGCAGACGACTGTTTTACTGAGTAATATCGAGCCCTTGCGACATCATTGCTCTCCACACTGATCTTGATGAGCTAACTCATTGGTGCGGCAGGTGTCAAATGGTAATTAACGCAGATAAAACTAACCATCTCAAGTTTACTTCCGCTGCTAACACGAGTCCTAATGCCTACACAGTTAATAATACTATCATTGAAACTGCAGAGTCGGTAAAATACGTCGGTGTTAATTTTAGCTCTAATTTATCCTTGAGCTCTTATATTGAACTGATCACTACCAAAGCGTTAAAAAAACTTGGTCTTCTTAAACGCCGACTACACCAAGCCAACCAGGACACAAAACTACACGCATCCAAAATGCTAATTAGGCCTGCAATAGAATATGCGTCAGTGATCTGGAACCCTCATTATAGCTATCTTATTAACAGATTGGAATCTGCGCAAAACAAGGCTGCTCGATTCATCCTTTCGCGTTACTCTCGGTATCAAAGTGTAACAGCACTGAAAATATCGCTGCATTTCCCGCCTCGGGTCATGCGCAGAAAATTCAGCCGTTTATCTATTTTTCATACTCCCTACCACAGCAACACACCATTTGCAAGTTCACATCTTCTCCCGGCACCGCACACATCGGCTCGTGTAGATCATATGAAGAAGAGTAAACCCATTTTCGCTCGGAAAGAATGACATAAATACTCACCTTTGGTACAAGCTATTGAAGAGTAGAATTCGATTTCTTCTAGCATTACGGCTATCGCTGGAACATCATCATTTCGAACAGCTCTTTGGTTACACTTAGAAAATTCCAATGTAGAATGATGTGGGTTTTTGTTTTTCGTTAGCTTCAGTGTGTACGTGTCGGCCGTAACGTTCCATGAAATGTTAGATGCCATGTTTTGTAACTTCTGAAGGTGCGATTTTTGTTTTGTTTTGTGGGATTTGCTACATATGCATTTGTTCAGTACCTGTTCCAAGCCATTACCCCCCCCCCCCCCCCCCTCCTCCTATTAACTTGTACCTGGCTTCTTAACTTATTTACTTCTGTATTCAGCCCTTTATATGCTGTGTTGTATATTTGTCAAGTTTTATTTGATGAATCACCCTCTGTATAATGTCCGCATTTGGCCTTTAGGGTATCGAAATAAAAATAATTAGGACAAAGGGGGAACCCGTAAAGCGGGTGTCGCATTGTATGCTTCGCTCTTAACGCCGTGCCGCTGCGGCTGATGTTACAACCCTGTCGGCTAGTGTGATTTTGAGAAAGGCATTGATCGAGTCAAACGTGAATATTACCTCCTTCTCTTGTCAGATTCGTCCAATAATAGCTTGCAACTAGCATTTTCTGTATTTTTCATGCCCTTTACTATTCTTCCTTGCCCTCAGAAGCAGTTAATGCTTTTGCACGGGGAACGGCAGTTCAGCTGAGAATACAATACAGATGCCCTCACAAAATTCAAACAAACATATACAATTTCTCGTGCTTTTTCTTTTACAGCACAACAAATAACATCACAAAGGAACACCACCATGATGATGATAATCATTGTATATTTGGCTTCCATTTCTCATCACCATCGCTAGTGGTCCCATTGTAGCCATGTGTATATAATAAGCACGCGTATGTTGTAATAAAGGAGAGTTGATGTGCCCGTTGCTCGACCAGTCCTCATTCACCTGCGGCACACGCCGCTACTAGAGTGATGGTAGAACACATTCAGTGGTTTTAATAAAGAAGAAGCTTGCCCCCTTTGGATGGGGCCCTCAGTCCAGGGCTCCTGCAGCGGCTGCCGTAAGCCTGGCCCGTCCACCAGTTTCCGCTAGTCGTCCAGGTCCGAGCTGGGCAGCACAGCTTCCCATTGGGCGGAGGTTAGGTTGAGGGTGAGGGGGGCACGGCTTACACGCCCGTGCAGTGGGATGTAGGGGAAGGCATTAAGAGAGCGAAAGGGATTTAATGAGAGGAAAGGAGGAGAGGTCGGCGGTGGAAACGTCACCTTGGCCTGCTGCTACTCCACCCGGGGGAAGAGCGAATGAAGGCTGAAGATGGCATAATGCAATGAGAATTTCATGGGGTGTAAGACATACCCTGGAATAGCGTGTGCGGCGTAGTTTGGGTAGGAAGCTCGGTTGAATATATTGATTGGTATTTAGCTGTCGGCAGACGACAGCCGTGACTTGCATGAGTCGTTTGTGGGTTGGTGGATATCCCTGTCAGGCCAAATCTTCTAACTTCCAGCGATAGGAGTTCCATCAAATTTATTTTGCTACTTTCGGAAGTGCATGCTGAGTGAGCAGTGGTCCAAGGCAAGCCTGGACCGCCATGCAATCCAATCGGCTTGAACACTATAATCTCCTTAGGTGATGCCACGCTAGAAGCTTGCGGCTAGAAGGGCTCTGCGTCCAAGTGAGAAATTTCTTTCACGAGCTCCTCTTCTTGTCTGTGTTGGCTACATTCCCAACCAGCACAAATCTCGCTACATTAATTATTTTGTCGCGTGCACAGTGACTAGTCTTCAGTCCAAGGCAGAGACGTTGAAGCGCCCTGACGTGGTGTGTCGAATAAAAGGGTGGTTATCTGAGCTGGTTGGTTCATACTTCTTTTCTTCCGTAGTTCCTTTCTGTGCCCTTGTTATACCACTTCTGCTGCAACAAACGTGGACGGTGTGTCGGCTGTCTGGTTCAAAATGAGAACGAGAAAAAATACAGCAGATCCGAAGGAACAAAAAAAGCAAGGAGGTGGAAATACCTAACGGGATGCGATAATTAAAATCTCTGAAAACAAAGTCCTTACGATAAACCAGAGCAAAGGTGAAGGTGAAGAACCTAGAACTATAGATACTGGAGAATGGAAAAAGTAACAACGAAAAAGGGAGGAGCGCAACAGAATTAAATCAAAGTTAAGAACGATGGGTGCGGAGGTTAGAAACAACAAGAATAAAGGTGAATGGGAAAGGATCCAGTGATGAGCGGGACTAAAATAGACTACATAAATTAACTTTTAAAAACAGCGGTTACCTTAGCCGAAAGCTGGATGGACGGCGTGCTGACAGATTTGCCAGTACTGTTAGCGATATGAAAAACCTGAATAATCTGCCTTCAAGTTTTACTTCCGAACATGGGCATGACCTTGGTTCTTATATGGTATTTTTAATTTGCTATTTAGGAATCTGTCGTGTTTGTCATCTCTTGTATTAGTGCGCTAGCACTAATTAGGACTCCCGTTCAGCGATTTCGCCACTGCCTCTCTTGTGACGTAGGTTGCTCGGGGAGAGCTACCTGGGCTCAAGCTCCACTGATGGCAGCATCTACCATCGCAGGGCAGTTGCGCATGCTTACCCGCTGCGCAATTGCACCAGGACTCCAGTATGAGGACTCCTAGCAATCTATATGAAAGCAAAACAGACGGTGACCAATTCCGCATATATGGCATTTACCCAGTTATGCTCTCGCGCCATACTCTTGAGGCGGCACTTAAGTGTCCACTGCAGCTTTGACGCGCTAGGCATAAGGGCCCTACACACCGATTTCGCCGATCTTTGTCTGAAGCCTGCTTGACTTTGAAAACCGAGCCTCGAACCGACACCGAATTGAAAACCCAAGTGCTGGTGGACTTCATTCGCATTTCCCTAACCACATCTCGCTGCGGTGGCTTGGTGGTAGAGCACTCGGCTACTGAGCTGGAGTACCCGGGTTTGAACCTGGCTGCCGCGCTTCGATGGACGCAAAAGGTGCCCATGTGCGGTGTGATGTCAGTGCATGGTAAAGAGCCCCAGGTGGCCGAAATTATTCCCGAGACCTCCACTGCAGCACCTCTCTTTCTTCTTTCACTACCACTCCTTCCAGTATTTCACGGCGTGGTTGACGTTTCCATTGAGAATTGAGACAGTTACTGCACGATTTACTTTCTTAAACTCCCCGCGCTAAATTTTTCGTATTCTTTTTCGTCGTCGTGTTTCAGCGGAGAACTTGCAAAAGAAGAAAATCAACCGAATAGCCCGTTAAAATACGCTGCTAGGCAGTCTTTCTTTGTCCTTACGCATGAAAGAACTGAATTAGAATACTTTTTTGGGAAGATTGGCCGATAGTTTTGTACCTTTCTTAGTTAGTTAGTTATACTGATTTTAATGGCGCAAAAGCAACTGAGGCTATGATGCGCCAAACACACGGTTAGAGCTTTTCTTAAAGGTTACGCTTTTTATATCTAAAGTTTGTTTAAAACATTGGCTTCTCTGAGAAGCTTAAAGATGCTTGAAAAATCAACCAGTGCTTGATCACTTAAAAGTAACATGGGGTGTAGTGGGATTTTACCTTTCTAGTTTGGTACTGTTTTTGTTTTGTTTTCTGGCGACATGTGTGGCCAAACTGTATCTATTTCGTTTCTTGTTCTAGTAAATTTTTATGTTTATGGGAGTCTAACGTCCAAAAGCGACTCAGGCTACGAGGGACGCCGTAGTGGAGAGGTCTGGCTAACTTCGACCACCTGAGGTTCATTAAGCTGCAATAACATCGCATCGCACACGGGTCTCTATAGCGTTTCTCATCAATCAAAGTGCGCTGCCGCACCCTTCGGAATCGAACACTCTTCTTTCCGGTCAGCAGCCGGTCATATCACCTCAACCACGACAGCGGTTTCATTAAAATGTTGGTTGTAACAGTGCTCTGTCGTTTAGGGCCTGTTATTTTTTCATCGTTTCTTGTGCACTCATTACAGTCACAAAGACCATTGTGGCAGGAAGCCGGTCGAATATCGCTTTACATTTGGAACGAACGTGGCCCTAGTAAATCTGAGCCTGGTTCGCGTAACATTGAGAGCCCCGCGGTAACCCGTTTTGGGCTCCTTCCTGCCCATATCGGCACTCGACTACGCCGCGTTGAGATAGAAATCTCTCCCTCGCGCTTCGCTGCTATCCGCCACTAATGCAGAGATGAAAGATTTTCCCGTGCGGACAAGCACTGCATCGCGGTGCACACTACTGACGTCGGTTTACGTGATGCGCCCGGTCTCTTCCTTGTGTTCCATACTGCTCCGCATCGGCGAGTATATAAGCGAAGGCGCCAGCCAAGCTCCTACGCACTTCAGCTGCGCTCTGCAACCGCCAAGCATCTACAATGAACATTCTGGTGAGTACTTTTGGGAGCGAGACAAAATTCGCCTATTGTTTCCTGTTCTTTTCTAGTAATGCCTCAAATATCGCATAAAGAAGCACCTACCGCCTTTTCTAACGAAGAAGTGTAATTATTGTTGGGGCAAAAGATCGCCGTGTGCATATTTTATAGGCGTAGCTCTTTTTGTTCCGCCTTCTGATCCCGCGACGTGCATAATAGCGATTCTCACCATTACCCTTTTTAACCGGCTTCAGTATCGTTCTCGCTTTGAGGCGGTTATGCAATGATGCCTAGGTAGCTCGTCTGGAAAACGCTCAAGAGCGACACTGGGCTCCCGAACTTAAGCACTTAACTAGCATTCCTGCCTCCTTGCCTCACGCTCAATTCATCATCACTTCGCAGCCACGGCACTGCCAATTACATTTTTCTTGCCGACTTTATATGCAGAGGATGTAATATGGCCACGCGACGATCCGCAGACATATGTGGCTTTACTTACGGAAGCAAAGGAAATCGCGAGTGAAGCAGATTTGAGGTAAACTTCTCACGAACTTACACACACACACACACACACACACACACACACACACACACACACACACACACACACACACACACACACACACACACACGCGCGCGCGCGCGCGCGCACGCACACACACACACACACACACACACAAACACACACACACACACACGCACGCACGCACATTAAGCCCAGCACTGTTTGCCTCCTTGGTACTTTTTCTACACACCACAGTCTCCGTCCTCTCGGACCAAGAATCATTTGCGTTCTCTCGGCTTTTTCTGCAGACCGCTGCCGTCGTTCTCTGCGCCGCCCTGGGCGCGGTCATGTGCAATCCTAAGGTCTGGGGATATGGGGGCTACGGTGGCTACGGTCTCGGGTACGGTGGTGGCTATGGCGGGGGCTACGGTGCAGGCTACGGCGGAGGCTACGGCGTCGGCAGCAGTGTTGCCCTCCTGCGTGGAGGTCCCGGCCTCTACAAGGCTGTGCCCGGTCCAGTGTTCCTTGTCAAGACCATCCACCAGGTGAACAAGCTGAGCGGAGGAGGAGCCCTGGTCGCCCACTCCGGCCTGGGAGGAGGAGGCTACGGAATCGGATACGGAGGTCTTGGATACGGCGGTCTCGGTGGTGGCCTTGGATACGGCGGCCTTGGATATGGTGGACTTGGATACGGAGGCCTCGAATACGGCGGCAAGAAGTATTAGGCAACTGTTCAGTGTCTCAGAGCGCAGCCACATTTTTTAGAGGAACGAAGACTAGTCGACATGTACCGAATACAGTGTGCTCCTTGCACATTTGCGAGCAAGTATTGCAGACTGAGGAGAAAGACAGCATCGAATACGGAGTATCACTGTATACAAGGGCGATCAACATCGATTACAACGCCCTCGCTTCGTTCATGTGAATAATAAAGGTGTATTTATTTCAAATACATCATCGCCTCGAGTTATTTTTCAGAATATTGCCAACTACCATATGTAACTGCGTGCTTGCGTTTTCAAAATTTGGGCGCTGCTGCAAAATTTCATGAAAAATACAAAAAACAGCTACAAGCTGTCAATAATAAATGCTTGAAACAAAAACTACTCGGAGTGGATAGTAGCGGTAACGGTGTACTAGGAGAGTGCGGCAACTTCGTGAACAGACGAGCAGAATAATGCAGCACAAAGACGGACTCTTTACTGGGAGGACTTACGCCCACAGAGCTGGACATCTCAGCTACAGTGATAACAGCAAGCGAGCTCAGTGGTGGTTGAAGACCGGGATTACTGCCACTCGAGGCCGTGCTCAGTGTTAAGACAACAACGAACATTCGACATACGGAGCATTGAAGAACGACCGTCATCTCGAACAACGTAGGAACAGCAGCGCGTTAATAATGACACATTCGAATCGGCGGTCCGTAGCAGGTCTGGAATTGGCGAAGCGAAGTACCCGTGGCGGTAGAATCAGAACTCAGGAAATTAATCCAAATCACCGATTTAAACATGGTCATCAATAAATAAATATATCAGGCCGTCAAACTTTACTTCGGCACAATAAAAGGCAGAGGACAGAAGAAAAAAAGTCTGATGACCCTGGACTGGCTTCTGTGCCAATTTTATGGAGCAAGATAACTGGCTCTAGATTGCCGATTGGAATACGCGACAGAACTTTTATAAAGAGCTCTCATACTTCCTTGCGTAGCGAACAACGCACCTTTCTCGGCTCCGGGCAGTGGCGGGTTCGACTCCCGCTGCCAGTCGGCTTCATAGGGCTGCATGTCTTGGAAAAGGAGTCTGCACTTTCAAAACCCGTCACTATGGGCTTGAACAGGCCCACTAGTTCTGGATACCTGTTCTGGATTGACGATTTGGAATACGTCATATCACTTTTAAAAAACGCTCTAGTTCTTTATTGCGCAGCAAATAAAGCGATAAGCCGATGGCGAAAAACAAACTGGAGAAGTAAAGATCAGAGTTAATAACATCGCTCTGCGGCATCGACCTGTCGCTTCGAAAGGAAATGAAGGTGTACAAAAAGTAGGAGCGAGGAGAACGGCGACCACTTCAAGGCGTAATATGGCTTCTAACGAACTACATGGTGTACACTTCTGGGCGTCCGCGCCGTCGCTGGGCGGAGTTTGCTCCGTCGTGGCCGGCTTCGTAGTTGATGTCACCATTCTGCACAGGATCTTGTACTGTCCGAAATGGCGGCGTAATAGTTGTTTTTTTTTTACTTAGTGCTCGGCGACGAAGTGGCGTCCATGCCCATACGTGATCCCCTGGATTGTATTCCCTCTCCGGTGACTCGCGTCGTCGCAGATTGTACTATCGCGCATCGGTGCGCTGATGGATTTTGCCACGTATACTGCGAGATTCCTCGGGCTTCATCACGCTGTAAATAGGCGGTGACGTGTATGTTCTCTTCATCTGTGACGTTCAGTAGCATTGTGTCGAGCTTGGTCGAGATTTCCCTCGGAATCGGAACGCTGCCCGGCGATAGGGACCATGCCTGATTCGCAGTTGACTGGAGGCTCGAAGCTTGCACGAATCCAGTAAAGAACAATTTTACTTGGCCAAAAATAAACGGAATGTTAAAAAAGTTACACAGGCGCTATGCAAATAAACGGAGAATGAGTACGCAAACAAAACTATCAACTTGAGGAGGGAAACATCATCAGGTTGATAACTACACATGAACGTTGCAAGAATAAAGGAATACTGTACAAAAGAAAAAGACGAGAAACAGTGAGCGACAAGACAAAGGAAAGAGTTCAAGAGAGGGGGGAGAAACGGTGGTTTAGCTGCGGAGTCGCAACGTCAAGCCGCAGGGAGCATCGGGCTGCGGATGCTCGTTGTGCGGCTGATCGAGTGCAGCGGATACGACCGAACTTGGGCCTCGCGCCTTCGGGGCCGCCGTCGCCGCGCTGTACGCGTCAGTCTCCCGCCGAGGCTCGATTGCCCGCCACTTCCCTGGATGACCTCACTAACGTTCGCACGCACCGATTTCTCCAGGCCAATTGCTCAGCTCGCGGTTTTCCTGCCGCCGCGTCCCTGTGGAAAACAAACAAACAAAAGCTCAAGGCACAGCGCGCCAGTGGTTCGCAAAGCGTGAACTAAGGGTGTCAATGGCATTCAACCCGAAGCGGCCTCCACCGTTGAGACGCGTGTGTGGAAACCTCCGACCGCGCGATCGTATCGACACATTCAAATTTGCCTGGACATCGATTTTGTACCAAATCAATGAGAGTCAAATTTCAGGGGGGGGGGGGGGGAGGGAACAAATTTTGCGAGCGGTCCGGATCAAATTAGAGGCTACCATTGTATCGAGCGCATTCAAATTAGCCTGAACATCGACTTTGCTTCACATCGATGCAAGTCAATTTTCAACGGGAAGGCGGGCAATTTTTTTTTTCTGAGGGGGGGGGGGGGGGGGGGCAACATTTTGAAAACAAACCGGGCCTGATTTGGAGACACCAGCGCATTGGACATAGTCAAAGTATGCTTCGGTATCTTACTGAAGGCTGTTGCTAGGAGATTGCTAAGTCCAAAGGGCATTTGGAGGTCATACGAACACACGGAATGAAACTCGCATTTTGCATTGAACAGAGCTATTGCTCTGAATGGTAAGGTCTAGAATTAGCCTAGACTTGAAGAGGGAACGGAAGAAGCTAGCGAAGAAGAAGACCATTAACGAGTTAGCCGTAAGAGGGAAAGCACAGGAGTTTAGGATAGCGCTGCAAAACAGATACTCGGCTTTAACTGAGGAAGATGATCTTGATGTTCATTCAATGCACGATAAGCTGACATCAATAATTACGGAGTGCGCAGTAGAAGTAGGCGGCAGGACAGTTCGAAAAGATACCGGGAAGCTATCTCAGGTGACGAAAGATCTGATTAAGAAGCGCCAAAACATGAAGGCATCTAACACTACCGATAGAATAGAACTAACGGAGCTATCAAAGTTAATAAATAAGCGCAAGGTAGCCGACATAAGGAAGTTTAATATGGAGAGAATCGAGCATGCTCTAAAGAACGGAGGTAGCCTAAAAACAGTGAAGAGGAAACTAGGCATAGGTAAAAACCAGATGTATGCATTAAGAGACAAGCAGGGCAATGTCATTAGCAATATGGATAAGATAGTTAACGTAGCCGAAGAGTTCTACACAGACCTGTACAGTAGCCAATGTAATCAGAACACTAATGAGAAAGACAGCAGTGCACAGCAATGCGTCATCCCGCCAGTAACGAAAGATGAAGTAAAGAAAGCCTCAGAAGCAATGAAAAGGGGAAAAGCAGCTGGGGAGGATCAGGTAACAGCAGATCTGTTGAAGGATGGAGGGGACATCGTGCTAGAAAAACTAGCCACCCTGTATACGCAATGCCTTTTGACCTCGACTGTACCAGAAGCTTGGAAGAATGCAAACATTATCTTAATTCATAAGAAGGGAGACGCCAAGGACTTGAAAAATTACAGGCCGATCAGCTTACTATCCGTTGCCTACAAAGTATTTACTAAGGTAATCGCTAATAGAGTCAGGGCAACGTTAGACGTTAATCAACCAAATGATCAGGCAGGCTTTCGTAAAGGATATTCTACAATAGATCATATTCACACTATCAATCAGGTGATAGAGAAATGCGCAGAATATAATCAACCTCTATATATAGCTTTCATTGATTACGAGAAAGCATTCGACTATGTGGAAACCTCAGCAGTCATACAAGCATTGCGTAATCAGGGGGTAGAAGAGTCTTATGTCAAAATACTGGAAGATATATATAGCAACTGCACAGCTACTATAGTCCTCCATAAAGTCAGCAATAAAATTCCAATAAGGAAGGGCGTCAGGCAAGGAGACACGATCTCGCCAATGCTGTTCACCGCATGTTTGCAGGAGGTATTTCGAGGCCTGAATTGGGAACAGTTGGGAATAAGAATAAATGGAGAATACCTAAATAATCTGAGATTTGCTGATGACATTGCCTTGCTGAGTCACTCAGGAGGTGAACTGCAAATCATGATCAACGAGTTAGACAGGCAGAGCAGATCGATGGGTCTAAAAATTAACATGCAGAAAACCAAGGTAATGTTCAACAGCCTAGCAAGGGAACAACAGTTCACAATTGGCAGCGAGAGCCTAGAAATTGTGCCGGAATACGTCTACTTAGGGCAGGTAGTGACAGCTGATCCGGATCATGAGAGGGAGATAACTAGAAGGATAAGAATGGGGTGGAGCGCATGTGGCAAATTCTCGCAGATCATGAGTGGCAGTTTACCAATTTCCCTCAAGAGGAAAGTGTACAACAGCATAATCTTACCGGTACTCACCTACGGGGCAGAAACGTGGAGGCTAACGAAAAGAGTTCAGCTTAAGTTAAGGACAACGCAGCGAGCCATGGAAAGAAAAATGATAGGTGTAACGTTAAGAGATCGGAAGCGGGCAGAGTGGGTGAGGGAACAAACACGGTTTAATGACATCCTAGTCGAAATCAAGAGAAAGAAATGGGCTTGGGCAGGGCATGTAATGCGAAGGCAAGATAACCGCTGGTCTTTAAGGGTAACGGAGTGGGTTCCAAGAGAAAGTAAGCGTAGCAGGGGGCGGCAGAAGGTTAGATGGGCGGATGAGATTAAGAAGTTTGCAGGCAAAGGGTGGATGCAGCTGGCAAAGGATAGGGTTAATTGGAGAGACATGGGAGAGGCCTTTGCCCTGCAGTGGGTGTAGTAGGGCTGATGATGATGATGAGATGATGATTGCTCTGAAACACGATGTGTCACGGTATCTCTAGCAACGTCAGAGATCAGCACGTGAACTCTCGACCTTTATAGATAGGCAAAATTACTAAAGGCACAATGGAAGGCATAAGTATCCAATGGGCCTCTTCGATTTACCGCGCTCGGGCAGCCCGCCGGCTTACAGAAATTGCTTCTGACAGGAAAGCTCATCGCGGTCACATGGCTTGCAGCAATCACGGCGGCAAGCTAGTCACGGATCACGGAGGGCAGATGCTCTCCGCAGCTTCGCGTTCTCCTGCGCCTCGCATTGTATGCACGCGTTCTCCTGCGCCTCGCATTGTATGCGCAGGCGTTCGATATAAAAGCAAAATATTTTGGAAAGAACGCAAGCCCATACTTCTACACAGCGCTTTAACAAGCACTTCGCCTCTGTCTGCGCAAAATACAAGGGCCAGTTAGGGTTCGTGTTGAGTGCGCAAAACACACTACACAACAGCGACAAAAATAAAATGGTTGGTACATGTTCCGTTCTACTACTGCGAAAACATTGCATGGCTCATGAGGCGACGTTGTTGTAGTTGCCCTCACTAGACGGTCTGAAACCCCACGTGACCACATAACGTCATCGGCAGTGGCTATCATCATCACGACAGAAAGAAACATAAAATTTTTTCGAAAAATTTTCTCCCCAGGTAAGTTTCAAACCGAGGCCGGTGCAAACAGATCAGCTACGCTGGTCACTTCATTAGAGCACTGCATCGTTATTGCTTTTTTTAACATGGTATTTCTTGCAGTGATGCAATGTTTTATGTACATGAACTACATACAAACATTAGGAAAACAGTGGCCAACCAATGCGATGCGTAACACGACTGACCTAAGAAACCAAACAGGAGAAAAGAGGCGATGCATAGCACATAGTTAATAAGTCATAATAGGGTACATCAAGGAAACAAAGCACCAGGAAAAAAGGCAAAGGAGAGCACAACACTAAAAGCGAGTGCCACGTCGGTTCGAAATCGGTCTGGGCATACACTTCTTTCAGGTGTCCAGCCATTCTACATAAGGGGCCTTATGCAGAAACAACACGTTCGCAATGTCAATACATCATGAGTGTTTTCCACAGGTTGTGTAATACAATTAGAAAGAACATGCCTAAGAAGTCATCAAGAAATGTCAGTATAGCGAGATATGGTACAGAATTCTGTGTCAGAGTGCATCATTGAAATTGATTAAGAAATGATCAGTCGGTTCGGGGGCATCATAACAGCCGGAATTCACCGTTGACACACAAGTACCCTTTTTCTCTACTCATGTCTTAACGGGTAATATCTGGGTGTGTAGCTTATATACAACCTTTTTCCGTATAGTTTCGAGACTGAGTCCTTTAAAGAATTGCGTTTAAAATCGAAATCATTTGTGCAGCACCCCTTTAAAATGGTCTCGCTTGCAGTCTATACAAAGCTTCCAACGCTTCTTGAGGTCTTGGAAACAGTTGGAAAACGCTTCTTTTGGCAGGGGTGTCAGCTGCTTTGTCGTGGCGTCTTGAATGGCCTCCATGCTCTCTATCCAGGGATCATTGAGGGCTCTCTTCACACAAGGAAACAGGAGAAAATCGCATGGGAAGAGGTCAGGCGAGTATGGAAGATGGGGAAGTACAGTGATGCTGTGCTTGGCGAGAAATTTTGTCACGCTGAGAGCAGTGTGCGGCTTTGCGTTATCTTGGAGAAGGCTCCATTATCCAGCTGACCATAATTCAGGGCGACGGCAACGCAGTGCATCACGCCTGTGTTGGAGCACGCGGCCATAAAACTCCTAACTCCCCGTCTGCCCCTGTGGGACAAAGTCGTGGTGTATGACACCTCTGGCATCGAAAAAAAAGCTATCAGCATCGTCTTTGTTTTGGTCTTCTCTCGCCGCACCTTTCTCGACGCCGGAGAGCTTGTGGGCCGCCATGCGGCGCTCTGCCTCCTTGTTTGAGGATGGCATTGAAAACACCATGTTTCGTCTCACCAATGATGCTGTCGACGAATGCAGCATCCTCCTCTGCCTCGGAGAGCAAATCAGCGCTCACTGATGCCCGCGTGTCCTTCTGCTCCTGTGTGAGGGAGTGCGGCACAAGTCTGGCATTCAGCTTTCATTTCTCCAAGTTCTCACGCAACATTTAGTGGCATGTTGTCTTACCAATGTCGAGAGCATCTGATAGCATGCGGACTGTAATGGTGTGGCCTTGCTGTACGATTTCTCTGATCCGAGCCATGTTGTTTTCATTCCGTGATGTTGAAGGACGCCATTCTCTTGTGTCGTCCTCCACCGGCGTTCTCCCCGAAACGAACATCGAGTGCCACTCGAAAACTCGCGCCCGCGATAATCTCTCTTTGCCGTAACCGTCACGAAGGAACTCATACGTATGTGTGGCTGTCTTGCCAAGCTTCACACAGAATTTTATGTTTACATGCTGTTCGAGGTGGACCTCCATCTCTCCACATTCACTCACAGTAGAATGCGCAGACGACTAGTGACAACGTGGATGGATGGATGGATGGATGGATGGATGGATGGATGGATGGATGGATGGATGGATGGATGGATGGATGGATGGATGGATGGATGGATGGATGGATGGATGGATGGATGGATGGATGGACGGACGGACGGACGGACGGACGGACGGACGGACGGACGGACGGACGGACGGACGGACGGACGGACGGACGGACGGACGGACGGATGGATGGATGGATGGATGGATGGATGGATGGATGGATGGATGGATGGATGGATGGATGGATGGATGGATGGATGGATGGATGGATGGATGGATGGATGGATGGATGGATGGATGGATGGTAGGAGCATGCCCTTTGAAACGGGGCGGTGGTAGTTGCCACCATGCTCATGCTCAGTTGTTTTTTCCTTTATTTTTGTTTAACTTTGCTGTAATTTGTTAATAAAATTCGCCATTTTCTTTAAAATACGTCTTTCAACACTTTTAAACTTATGTCACCTCTCTGCTTTTGAGCCACCAATCCTCCAATCGCTTTTTTCTAATTTCCACCGCAGATTTATTTACATGACAATTGTTATCTCTAAACCCTAGGGCCTCGGGAAGAGTGACTGCGCCTGCATCGACATCGGGAAGGATACCACCACATTTTAGAATGAGGTGTTCTATTGTTTCTACAGATTTACCACACACAGCAGGAAGGAAGGAAGGAAGGAAGGCCTCAGACGTTGCTGGCACATACCCACTACGGGGGAGTGGCCAAGACAAAGGCGGTTAATTACTGGATACACGAAAGTTTTGACGGGAAAAGCAGTGGCAATAGTATGTAGTCTGATAGATTTGAAGAGGGAAGGAAAGGGGTCCAGTTAACTTGGAGATCAAAGACGGAACAATTGCTTAATGTGCATAATAGTACACAATGCCTGTAATGTTGCAATGTCGTACTGACTGAGAGCGGGAAAAAGAAATTAGAATGGGAGTCGCTGCGTTTCTTGAAGAGAATTTTGCACAGCAGAGTGCACACTCCTGTCGCTTCGTCCAAGCAAAGAAGCGCCAATCGAAAGAACCGCGGAAGACACAGGCAAGCCCAATTGATGGAACGGAATTTGCAAAAGACGCTTCCTCAAATGAGAAAAGCGGCGGCAGAACAGCAGGAAGTGATCTATTGTCTCAGGTTCGGAACAAAAAGGGCACAGTGGGGAACCTGCCAGGCCAGATCTGTGAAGGTAGAAATTTAGAAGGGGAACCCGGCAACGCAAGCGCGTGAAAGAGACCTCTAGTCTGCGTGAGCGCCAGTCTTTGCTACCCCAAGGATGCAGAAGATGCTGATATTCGGGAGATGATATAAGAGCCGAGGCAGCAAATTCCTGAAAAATTGTGTAGCTGCGAAACCTCACCGCAGCTGTATATGCACACGATGGCAGGACAGCAACAACTGGGCCGCTGAGAGAGGCTCTTGCTAAGGAATCTGCAACCTCATTTAAGTGAAAGCCCATGTGACCGGGTACCCAAAGCAACCTTACCGAATTTAGATGGAGCGGAATCAGGAACTTAAAGAGGCGTAATGGCCGAGAGTCAGTGGGTGAGGATAAGGAAGAGCAAATGGACAGAGAGTCTGTCATAACCATGACCTGGGAAACGGTAGATTCCAATTTTCGTAAGGCTAAGATTACTGCTAATAATTTAGCCCGAAAAATTGGAGTGAAGTCAGGAAGACGGAGAGAAAAAAACCAATCCAGTGATGGCGAAAAAATTCCCACACCTGCCTTTTCGCGATCCTGCGAGGCATCGGTAGCAATAAGAACATGAGAGGGAAAGGACCTTGGGTGGTCCTGCAATAGACCCTGAAGAAGCGGGAAGGGCTGCAGCTTTGCATTCGATGGGAAAATGTCATCAAATTCAATCTGGACAGATGAGGAGTTGTTATATATTTGGCGGACATCTGTGAAATGAATATTTATGCGATCAAGGAGGGACTGCACGCAGCATATCTGCAGGGTATGAAATCGAGACCAGGCAGCACTAAAAAAGGCGGAAGGTTGACTAAGAAATATTATACTGGAAGCGTGAAGGGGTGAGTCGCACAATTTTAAAAATGTTTGAACTGTTAAAAGGCGAAACCTAGCTGATAACGAAGGCATTCGCGCCTCAAGGTGCAGAACAGCATTGGCGAAATATTTTGGAAGCCCCAGACAAAGGCGCAACGCCTCACGCTCCAAAAGCACAAGAGGGCGAAGTTTATAGGCAGGAGCTCCTGAGAATAAAACACACCCGAACTCAAAATTGGGCGGACGTACATTTTATAAATCATCAGAAGCGTATGCCTTCTCATGCCTGACATAGCACTACAAAGCCTGCGCATGATGCCAATGGCCCGAACTTCTTTTGCAGAAACTTGCTCAATGTGTGGCCGCGAGGAGAGAGTAGAGTCGTATATTACACCGAGATACTTTACCGTCTGAACTTGAGGTATTATGTTATTTCTATAGACCAGGCCGATATTTACTGGAACAGAAACTGGAAATACTAACAATGCGCATTTCTTCACAATAAGGGACAGATGAATTCTTCCTAGCCAGTTGTCAAGAACATTGAAGTAATTTTGCAGGGTTTGATAAAGAGTGTGAATGTCACCTGCTGATGCAAAAAATGCAATATCGTCGGCGTACACATAAGTTTTCACATTTTGAATGCATGAAATTTAGCTTAGAAAAATGTTAGAAAGAACAGGTGAGAGAACTGATCCTTGCGGAACACCTCTTGTCTGTGGAAATCTCCTTGAGGAAACACCATTTTGGCAGCATTAAAATTCTCTATTTTCCAAAAAAAAACAGAAATTCAGGCTACAAAATACCTTGGGAAGTTGAGTTCCTGTAATCTTAGTAATAGAGTCGAGTGCTCCACGCTGTCGTATGCTTTACTCACATCCAAGGTGACAAGCGCAGCAAACTTTTTTCTATTGCGAGCTAATTTAATACGACTCTCAAGGTCAGTATGAGCACACCAAATTGAACAACCAGGACTGAAACCAATTTGACATGGATTCAATACAGCATTTTCTGAAATTAATGACATGACACGGCTGAGAAGGACCCTTTCCACCAATTTCACTATGTTCTATGTTAACGAAATAGGGCGTATATTGTCTAAAGTTAAGCCCTCCCCTTGCGTTTTAAGCAATGGAACTATTTCAGCAAGACACCACTCATGCGGTATCCAAGGACCTTTAATAGAATGGTTAATTAGAGCCAACAGGTCTGCAGGAGATTCATTGAACAAAATTTTGATCATAGATGAAGTGACCTTATCGGGGCCAGGAGCCGCTGGGGATAAGCACAGAACAATTTGCGACAGCTCAGGCATAAAGACCTCAGTGAAATCACTTGAGGTGCATGTGAATATAGTAGGAGAAGGTAAAGCAGATGTAAAGCGAAGCTCTAGGCCACACGCAATATCCTCTAAGGCCTTTGCGATGGCAGCAGGGGACTGAACGAGAAATTCAGTGTTTGCAGCCGGAGGAATCACCTTGTTGCGCCTCATGAAATTAAACAAAGCTCGTTTACTTCCTGATTGGGAAAGGAAATCATAATAATTTGTATTATACTCCTCCTTTGCACGGGCGACAGTGCGCCTAAATGTTGCTGCAACATACTTATAATCCAGCCAATTTTTTGGGCATTGATTGATGAGAAGTTTCTTCCAAGCTGCTTTCCGTCGTCTATATGCACGCGTGCACTCAGCATTCCACCAATTGTTCGCGATTGCACCCTTTGTTCTCTTAACCAAAAATTCAGACTTTTGCCTTGCATGGTCCAGTACTGAACATAGATGTGCAGCCTTGCTTTCGGCACTTCTCTGAGCGCGAGTGTCTGAAGTGATTTGGAGGACTGATTTTAGCGTCTCTTTAAAGCAATTGTAATTTATTAACGTGCGCTGATGTCGCTCAGGATGAGTTAATTTACACGCAAACTTGAAACTAATCGGTAGATGATCACTGTTTGTTGCACAGTCAACAGGCGCCCAAGACATAACAGAGACTCCTGGGGAGGAAAAAGTTAAATCCAAGGCAGAGCGGCATTGACTGCGAACAAACGTAGGCAATCCGGAATTGTTGCAGATCAAGTTGTTGCCAGAAGCCCAATCAAATAGTCTAGAACCAAAGCTGTCTGTTTTAAACCCCCAAGTCACATGGTGCGAATTGAAGTCGCCAAGTAATAGAACCTGAGATCGGCTACTAGACATGAGTGAGTCAAGGTGCCGAGTGTCAAGCACACCAGACGGGAAATATGCATTAGCTACCGTAAAGGGCTGTTGACCTGGGACACTGAGGTCAACCGCAAGGATTTCAAATTCATTGTCCGCATATTGAAAAGAAATGCATGCCCTCTGGCAAAACTTTGTAGATATGAGCACTAACAACCCTCCCCCTCGTGATGACCGGTCAAGCCGGAACGGATGGTAATCCTTGAGATGTAATTGAAATTTGAAGTTAGCCATGTTTCCTGTAAAGCTACTAAATCTGGTAGAAGCTGATTGCATAGGCAATTTAAATCTATTGAAGCTGAGAATATAGATCGACAATTCCACTGGAGTACACTTAAGAACCCTATCTTGGCGGAAGTGCCGCAGCCGCGACTGCCTTTTCTAGAATCCTGGTCTTAGCGTTTTGACTTGCGTTACTTTTCTTTGTCTTTGACTGGGGGCAAGACGGACCTGCAATATTCAGAGGAGACCCACTTCGTTTTTGGGCGCGGAGATCAGACTCCATATCCATACAATCCATAGAGGCAGCGTCCATAAAGCTATTCGAAGGAGAGGCCTGAGAGGTCTTTTGTTGCTCACATTGTTTTTGGCCCTGTGGAGCGGAATCGATTACTACAGAAGGAGGGGTAGCTTCAGAAGCCAAAGAAGACAAGAGCGGAGCGGTGGACGCCTGCAGAAGATTGGTCATCTGAGCAGCTATGACCTGCGAAATGCACGTAGACACGGTTTCCATAATGCGATCCATTGCATTTGCCACAGCTTTCTCAACTGCCGCTGTAATAGCCTGGGACCAACTAAAATTCATTATGGGTGGGCATTTGGCGGCCACACTAGAGTAGGCTGAGGCTCTCTCCTTGACTGCGGCAAACACCTCTCTCCGCGTGCATCTGCGCTTGTCTATAAGCTCGAGCACCTGAACTTCTTGTGCTCGTGCAGGACAGTCAGGCGAATCAGCAGGGTGATCACCGCTACACAAACAACATTTCTCTTGCTGTTCAGGACATTCCTCTCTGCAATGACGTTCCCCACAGGCACAGCAGCGTAAGGCCGATTTGCAGGGTTTGCCGCTGTGGCCAAATCACCAGCAGTTTTGACACTGAAGGGGCCGAGAGTTAAAGGCATCTACTAGAAAAACCAATGGCCACACCTTAATCTCTGACGGGCAAAATATTCCTGCAAATGTGGCAATGACGGACTCCGTAGGAATTTTTACTCCGTCAACCATCCTGCTGCATCGATGGACAGCAATCACTCCCGCAGGCGAGAGGTTCTCAAGCGTTTCCGCAGGGCTCAATCGAGAGTCGACCCCTCGGACCAAGCCCTTGGAACATGCCAGATGAGGCTGAATGAATGCGCTCACCGGGTGGCTGGCGAAGGTCGTACGCTTTAGAAGATCTTCAATACAGTCTTTATCCGGCGACCGGCACAAAATACCACCTCTGCCGAACTGCCGGACATCGGTAATGGGCATAAAGTGCTTCGATGTGGACTGAAGGGCCGCCTGCACTGCCTCCGGGTTGTTCAGTCGGATAGCGCCTCCATCGGAAGGCACTAATGCGACTGGAATGCCTGAAACACCGCTGCAAAAAAAGAGGTCAACTGGGAGCTGACCTCTGACACCCTGACCTAGCTTCAAAGAGGAGAGCACTGCCTCTTGAGTTATCATAAAACGTTTCCTTCCTGATCTGTCTTTTCCAGTATCGATATAGTTCTACACTATGCTTCTTTTACATTGAATCTATCCAATTTTTAACTTCAACATTTTTAACTAGTCCTTTAATGCTCTTTCTTTCTCCTTCCTCGTGTCTGGCAAACTTACTGGTCAGCTTTCTAGTTCGTTTCCGCCACTGTGAGTCAACGCTCTTTCTGTATAGGTATTTAAATACCTTGGCTGCCCACCTGTTATCGTCTAATTTCCTCAGGCGTTCTTCGTATAGTATTTTACTCTGAGCTTCCCGTGTTTCGAACGTTGCCCAGCCCATATCCCCGTGTACTGCCTCGTTTGTGGTTTTCCCGTGGGCACATAGTGTTAATCATCTAACAGCTCTCTTACTAACTTCTAATCGCTACTGAACTTCAGTCCTTAAGCATAGAACCGCATACCCGAAAGTAAGCTGCGGCACCATCATTCCTTTCCAAACACCTTTCAGTACTTCATACCTGCTGTACCCCCACAAAGCCCCTACGTTTCATTATTCCGGCATCTCTTCGCCTTTTTGCTATGAGAGACTGCTCGTGCTTTTCCGTATAAATATATATGCCCGTCGTTTACCCACACCCCGAGATATTTGTATTCGGCCACTCGGGGTATTTCATGGCCTTGTGTTGCAAGCTCCTGATCAGCTGTACCGTTGAAAACCATCACACCTGACTTAGTTGCGCTAAAACTGAAACCTAGACTGTATGCTTCGCCTCCACAACAATTAACTAAAGTATGCAAATCTTCCCGGCTATCTGGTAACAGTACAATATCGTCTGCATAATTTAAACCCGGTAGTCGTTGCTCAACAACCTTTCCGCCTAATCTGTACGACATATCATAACATAGATTGCTTCCTTGTAGTCTTTTTTTCATACTTATCATATAAAGCATGAACAGCAGCGGTGATAGAGGGCAACCTTGCCTTAATCCTTTGTGTACCTCGACAGTTGTACACTTAATTCCTTCCCATGTTATTTCAAGTTCATTTTCTCGATATATTTCCTGTAGCAAAACCAATTACCTCTTGACCGACACCTTCATCTTTTAATATGTTCCACAGGAGTTCCCTGTTAACGTTGTCGTATGCACCGCTTATGTCCAGGAAGGCTAAATACAGAGGTCCGTTTTCCGCCTTAGCTATTTATATAAACTGGGTAAGCAGGAACAGGCTATCATCTAAGCGCCTACCACTTCTGTACCCGTTCAGAAGTTCTCCGAGTACTCTATCACTTTCTACCCATCACTGCTTTTTTTATTTTCACCGCCTGCATCGCCAGCCTGTATATAACTGATGTTATCTTAATCGGTCGGAAGGATTTTATGTTCATCTTATCGCATTTCTCTTTAAAAATCAAATTCATTTTACTTTGTTTCCGGCTGTGCTGAATTTGCTTATTTGTTATGACTACCTCCAATTCTTTTATCAGCGTTACTTTGCCTCTTGGGCCAAGTTCATTAATTATCTTTATGGGAATTTTGTCCATCCCTGCGGACGTACATTTCGAATATTTGCTTCCGCCTTTTTCCAGTTAAGATTGGTCAGTTCTAAGCTGTTTTCTATTCTGCGGTCCTGTGTTGTTCCATCATTTGTGGTGATTACCCTATCGTCTTTCTTAAATCACTCAGCTATAGCTGATGAAATGTAGTTCACAGCGTCATCTCCCTATAAACATTTTCCTTTGACATAGTGAATCTGTTCCTGTTTCTGTGTTCCGGCTTTGCCCAGCCAGCTTATATGGTTCCAGTATTTTGTTGGCCCCCCTTTAATTGCATCGCGAACTTCAGCCAGCCAGCGATCAGAGAATTGCTTGAATTTTGGCTGGACGAGGACCTGCACTTGCTGTTTCTTTTGTCGATAAGATCCCCTTTTTCTGCCTATTTCCTCTTCAGATAACTGCGCCCTCTTTGCTTCTCTGCATTCCCGTGGTGCCAACCGTCGTTGTTCGATGGCCTCCCTAATTTCCTTATTCCACCAACTTCGTGGCTTCCTCTTTCGTCTCCAGCAATTTACCCCTTTTACTTCTTTTATTTGTCCTGGAAAACCATGAAACGTGGAACTGACGGTCGGACATACAAGTGGACTGAACCAAGACCGCCAGCGCTTACAGGCCGGAATAGGTTGTCATGCCTCATTGATTCAAAGCGCGAATCCCGCACAAAAGTAGCGAAAACTCTCAAAATGCTGGAGGTAGTCTTGTGCAAGGAACAAATTGGAATACAATTCAAATTTTGTCGTCAGGAACAGATTACATGTGGTCACCCTGCCAAAATTCGAGAGACCCTGGGTACAAAGTGTGAGCAAAGCGCGGAAGAGTCAATTGGCAACAATGTGCACTGCGCTTATAGGTACTCAAAGGAACGGCACGATACTTGAGTGGCCTACGTGCTCCTTGCATACCAGCATAATCAGCAGGTGTCGATCCCCATACATCAAACCAGAGACAGCACGATTCCCATATACCAAACCAGAGACAGCAAAGATTATTCCGAACTCCTGATACTGAACCGAAATATTCTGTTAAATGAATAACTACTTCGATGCTTGTCTTATCAGAGCATATAAACGCAAGATTATCTGCATAAGCTAACACCTTCAGTTCGTGATCCGCAGCAAGAAAACCACTGACGCTCCACAGTTCATAATAGTCATGCAAAGTGGCTACGAGCACAGTGCAAACAAGAGCGGAGATAGTGGGCAACCCTGCTTGAGGTTGGTTGAGGTTGAGGTGTTGAATGCTACAGTTGGGGTTAGCCTTGCTCAGTCTGCCGGCAATTGCTCAACCGCAGCGTCCCTTCGATATTAACAATGCCGCATCTACCCCGCTAAGCGCACAGTCTCTTATAATAGCACACATTCTCTCCCGCAGTCACCATCTATGCACACAATCAAACCACACAGTTCACATCACAGTCCACTCTAGAAGTCACCATCTATGCACATGTTCAGTCATAGTAGAACATAGGCCATTGTAGTGCCACACTTCATACACACATTCACTCACAGTATAAAGTAGTCCACACCGGAAGACACCATCTACGCACACATTCAATCACAGTAGGCCATAGTCCGTTCCTGCTGTCACCATTTAAAAACAAGATCCGTGTTCTGCAGAAATGTTAAAAGAAGGCGTGCAGCCTCCCTTCTGCATGTCTGGTTTCCACTCGGGTAGACAATGTCCTGCACTGTGCTGTGATGGTTTCCTGTCTTCTTGAAGAAAGCGAACATCACATGCCTTTCCGCGTTGTACTCTGGGCAGTACATAATATAATGTTCGATATCCCCGCACACACCACATAAAGAGCAGAGCGGAGACGATGCCTTGCCGGTCTTATGCATCTATGCAGAGGTGCGAGCAGAGGCCGTGCGAATTCGATGTAGAAGGATCGCCTGAGATCTTCTCAGTCCCTTGGTCACACATGGCTTGTGGGACGCACTCCACAGGGTACTGAAGTGATCGACCACCGTTTTCCTGCAGAGACTTTTCCCATCTTGAGGTACTTTTTTTGATAGAATCCTTGAGAGAGCTTTATGGGCGAGACTGTCTGCCACCTCATTACCGTTGACTCCTATGTGAGAGGGCACCCACTGGAAATGTAGAGTAAAGCCTCTGCTGTGCAGATTCTGCGCCAAGCGTAGAGAGCTTAGAGACAAGGCGTCAGTAGGGAATCCGCACTATAACCTCTGAAGGGCAGATTTTGAATCAGTTAGGATGACAACAGGTTGAGTCGGACAAGACCCTAACTTCCGTAAAGCCGCCCCAATAGCAACACTTTCAGCCGTTGGGGAGGATATGACAGCAGTACAGCGTACGGACCACTTACAGTCCAAAGAAAGAATGTAAAAAGCCGCTGCGCTAGCTTGTTTGACCTTGTCCACAGAACCATCCGTGAAAATTTGAAGATGGGAGGCATACTCTGTTTCCAAGTATTCCAGTACAAGCGAACGCGTTGCTGCCAAAGGAGAGCTGCGCTTTGCGCTCACATGGGGAATTGTGACCTTACAGTCGAGGGTCGGAAAAGACCAGGGGGGTTTCAACCGTTTCCTTTGCCTTCGGACATTAATGCCTAAAGAACTAAGAGTATTGAGTGCCAAGTAAGCCTTCGACTCATATCTCTTGCAGAGCCGCTGGAGAAGGGATCGCACAGCTGCCGTCTCTCCTAAGCGGTCAAGATGCATTAATAGTCTCTGAGAAGCGATAAGGCTAAGAGGTTTCGATAGGGACTCATGAAGTACTGCCTTATTCACAGCCGCCTGGGGAACTCCAATGGCTCTTCTTGGGCCCTTTCTGTGGACAACTTCGAGACGCTCAAGTTGTGATGCCGAGGGGGAAATTAAAGGTAATTGATACATTATCCGGCTGACCACCAGCGCTTCATGAAGTTTGACCATTGAAGAAGGATGGTTTCCCCATTGCTCACGTGCAATTCTGCGGATCACATTGAGACGAGAAGATATAGATGAAACAATCGCGTCTACAGCTTTTCGCCACTGTAGACGGGAGTCAATAATGACGCCCAGGAAACGCGTGTGGTTGAATTTACGGATGCAAGAGTGACCAAGGTCTATCTTCAACCGCGCTTGACATCTTCCTACACCTGGAAACAGAATAAAGCCGGATTTGTCACACTGACAGAGACAACCCCACACCTTGAAGGTAAGCTTGTGCCGAAAGTATAGCCTGTCGAGCTATCAGGGCTAATCGCTTGTGTTGGTAGCCAGTAATCCAAATACAGATGTCGTCAGCATAAAGTGACAAACGCACTTGCCTGCAACTTTTCTCAACGAATCGGGTAGGCCAGCCATTACGGCGTTAAAGGAGCGTGGGGGGAAAGAACACTTCCTTGAGGCACACCTCAGTGATAGAACCCTTTCGGTCCATTAACGTAACTCCCTAACCGTACACGAACCGTGCGTTCACTTATAAACTTGTAAATGAATCTTAACATATGGCCCTGTATGCCCATGCCTTGCAAACTGTTTAGAATTGAGCTCTGAAGCCCGCTGTCGTAAGCTTTCACAACATCAAGAAAAATGGCTAAGGTGGAAAGGCCGAAAGCTCTCTGGTGTTCAATGTGACTGATCAAGTCTAAGACGCTATCTTCGACACTAAGACCTCGGCGGAATCCTGTCATACATGATGGCAGTGCCTTGCTGTCCTCAAGCCACCATGATAAGCGTTCATTTACCAGCTTCTCTATCAACTTAGCTACACAGGAGGTCAATGACACTGGGCGATACGAGGCAAGGTCTGCCATGTCTTTGCCAGGCTTCAGTACCGGAACTACATGTGCCACCTTCCATGACGGAGGAACATCGCCAGTCTCCCAAACTCGATTGATGAAGTTGAGGAGCTCCTTTCTGAGTTGCAGGGGCAGATTATTCAGCATTTGATTGGTGATGCTGTCAGGCCCTGGTGAACACCGGCGCCGCAGGCCACTGAGCGCAGCCTGAAGCTCACGAAGCGTGAACGGGACGTCCATGATAGACCTGGAGAAAGCAGGTGGTGAATATATATCTATTCCAGAATCAGCGCGTACGAGTGCGTCTGCAAATTCCTCTGCCAAGCACGCAATAGGTTTTTCCTTGCGTATTGCAAGAGCTTCAAAAGGCTTCGACGGGAGAGATTCTCCAGCAAGGCTGCCAATAACTCGCCATATTCTCGTTATCGGTGAGAACACAGTCAAACTAGCAACGAATGAGGCCCATTGCGACCTGTAAAGCTTGTTCGTGTGCCGTCTAATAGCAGAATTCAGCCTATTGAAGGTCGTCTTCAGTTGCCTGTCGTCCTTCTTCCGCACGAGTTGGCGCTCCGCCCTTCTTCTCGCTGCGCAAAGGTTCCTGAGTTTTAAATCTGGGGCCGGAAAATGATCAGGTAACTTTACCGCCGTAGTTGCTACAAGTACAGAAAGCACCTAGAACGTGTTTCTGGTGATGTTGTTGACAAAATGATTTCTAGTAAGCTAGCAGCAACCCTGCTTCACAGAAGGATGAATGTTGAGTGGTTGTTGAACACAGATTTACAATCAAGTGCGCAGAACAGTTTTTCTAACGAAGGCGTGTCGCAGCAGCAAGGACTGAGCCAAGATTGCCGAGATTTAAAAAAGAAAAACGGAATTAATTTGACATTCGATCGAACATCTCTGCCAGGTAAATTTGCAGCAGTGCTAGTTGTTCATCAGCGTCACTGCAATACTGCAACATCATGCACAATACATTTAGATCAAATTGTTTTGGCCGTCCCCACAAGCCACACGTTTGATGAGGTCCAATCAAAGTAGACATAGCAAGCTGTAGCCGATTTGAAAGGACTTTAGCGAAAATCTTATAATGATCATTAGAAAGCGTGATAGATCTGTAGTCATGTACATACCATAGCTTTTCCTTCCCGCCAGTTTTTGTTACTAAGATGATATGACCTTTGGTAAATGAGTGTGGCAAAAATGAAACATCAGTACTACTCTAAAAAATTTCAAGTAGTACAGGGAGCAAAATAGATTTAAATGTCTTGTAAATTTACTCAGAGAGGCGATCAGGTCCCGGGGTTTTCGGAAGTGGCAATCGATGAACTGCATCTTAAAATTCACCCAGTGTTTAAAGACCACTTATTACAGCGCACTCATCTTCAAAAAGCGGCGCAGTCATAGACGTCCAGCTCGCTACAACGCCCAGCGCGCCGTCACCGCAGTACAACAGCCCGCGCGCTAAACTGCCAGTCTCTCACGCTGGCTTTGGGTGTGGTTCTATTCATCAACTTCCATTCCGGCGGCGCAAACAGATCAGCTTCGCTGCCCGCTGCATTATAGTAGTACGCCATCGCAGCAGCTCAGCACTCCGCGTGCATGCATGCTTTCGCATTCACTGCACGTAAGCAGTCTCAACTGCCCTCCGTAACATATCATTTCCGCGATATATCATGTGACTTTGGAGCTGTCAGGATGCTCAGAGGGTGTTCCCTATTGTGGTTACGCAGCTTTTGGCTTGGTGTGGTGCGTGGATGGCGAACGGTAGAGCGTCTGCCAGCGGCGTGTGGAAAAAAATCTAAACACGAAAGCTTACTTTGGACAAAGCTCACCACAACCGCAGGACGATGAACTTTAATTTGTTTCAAAAACTGTCTGGAAGCGACAGTCTTCGGTTGCCGCTGAACATTTTCCGCAACAGTTTTCGCATTTTTTTTCTTTAGAGCAGTGCTGTAGGACGCACCAAGATAGAAATGACACACACGGCGCTGAGGGGAACAACAAATTAAATGTAATAAAAATACCAGAACTGTTGTCCGTAGGTAATACGCATAGAGACTGCTAATGAATACAGTTAACTACCAGCCCTGCGGGGAGACAATGGGTAGCAGCCTTGCATTGAACATATGCACATACACATCATCTGAAATACATCGCTGAATTTCTCTTCATGAAGCGAACCTCACAGCTCTCAGTGCAAGGTACAACAGCTAAGGCGTCGTCTTCTCCGGCTCCATGGGTAATTTCGGACGCAAAGAGAACACACGCCGCGCTTCCTAAGCCAACGGGACGTCGCCTAAAGTGTGAACCACTTTCACATTCTTAGAAGGTCGTATAGGAAGGCCGGGTTATATCGTGGTAATCACCTACCTCCTGGTGATGTAGTGGTAATTACCTTCCGGTTGCGCATTGCGCCGTTATGGTTTTCTTCCACAGAAACCCCTCCTCCGCATCCACTGTAACGACCCTCCAGTTGCGCACTTCGCCGCTGCCGCCATAACCTGCTCCTTCCACGGTAACCCCCGTCCGCATCCTTCCACGGTAACCACCTTCGGTTACGCATTCCTGCGCTCTCGCTATATCCTCCTCCTTCTTCTGGCAGCAGCCTCGGAGTTGAACAATAAAAAATCTTTCGCTGCTATTTCCGTAGAGCTGAAGTTAACAGAGGTTTAGATAAAAAAATGCAACAAAATCTCCTGAGAAAGGTAGTAGTTGTGTTGCCTTTTTGAAATATTTGATCCGTTCATCGCTCTCCATGTGTCTCGCTTTTACCTGTCCGCGTGCTCAAGCGCTGCTTTCGAAGAGCGCGATGCCAACTCACCCAACCAGCTAGTCAGCTCAACTTTTTACCACGTGACAAGGCAGTGGCGTTGTGCCGGGGCTTACATAGGCAACGGATTTCGAGAACAAAAACTAGCGAATCGGCTGGAGAAAGGAGGGGTACAAATTTTCCTGAAGGCAATGCGAAAACCACTCGTGACGCGCCACCTTCGTTGGACAGCGGTGAGCTAGCCGCCTAAGGCACGAAATGCTTGTAGAAGGCGTCTTGCGCACACGACGGCGCAGCCCTTCAGGCCTTTTGTCACAGTAGTGTTGCTAAGCCCTGCCTGCAAGCAGTATTGAAAGCAAGATTGAGTGGGCCAAAGAATGATATCTATAATATTATTTCTTGAAACTTGGTGGTGTAGTTCAAGTTCATTTTTCAGTGCATGCTAATCATAACAGACTGCGCTTTCCGTGCGTATCATTTTCTGACTAGAGTTAAGCTGTCCTGCAGTAAAACCTTGAAGTGTCTTAAAGTAAACCTTGCAGTAAACCTTGACGTAAGACCTTGAAGTGTCTTGAAGTAAACCTTGCAGTAAACCTTGACGTAAAACCTTGAAGTGTCATTTTCCTTTCTAGCCGATAGCACTGCTCAAATAAGGATTTCGGTTCGCGCAACTGATTCACGCCAACAGTGTGATTCCACGTGTCTAATTTAGATGCACAAAAAAAAATTGTCAAACCCAGGCCGTGGTGAGCGCTTTTCGACTGAGGCGAAACGGAAAAGACGTGCGTGTCCTATGCGATGTCAGCGCACGGTAAAGAACTCCAGGTGGTCGAAATTATTCCGGAGCCCCTTTATCCCTTTCTACTGTCACTCCTACCTTGCTTCCTACCCTCGCGGTGCCGTTCAGGTGTGCGCAGAGAAGTTAGTCAATTACTGCACAGTCAGTGCGCACTGGAAAAAGGGCCACAAATGTGCTTCTACCGCACGAGCCGGATTTAACGTTGTTGACGGCGGAACTTATCGCCGATCCGTCAGTGCAACTGTGGTCAAGACACCTTTCCCAAGCATTTCACCCAGAAGAGCCGAGCACCAGGCCGGGGGAAATCTTGTACCCATTAAAAACCGGTGGGTACCCGGCGGCACTAGGGATTGAACCCAGCACCTCCCGAATGCGAAGCAGATGCTCTACCACAACGCCACGCTTCGGTACGGTTTTTTTTTTGATGGCGCAGCATGTTGAACTTCTTCGAGCACATTCTCATCTGCTGAACTCCCTAGAGTGAGCTCATTTAAACTTTATCGAACACCAAATCAACTCATTGCCTCATCTGAATCATGAACCACCTTTGCAGGCTGAGTGTTCGAAACTGGTTTTGCCCCCAGTGGGGTGCAGCGGGGTTTGCGGAGCCTATTCCAAGCACACACCCCTGAGGAAGCAGGGCGCCGAGCCGGGGGACGCTTGTGCCCATTTTTGCTGGTGGGTGGCCGGCGGTGGGTTTCAAACCAACCACCTTCCGCAGCCGAGGCGGACGCCGAAGTCCCTAGACCTTGACTGCGGTCTCAATTCCTCAATCCAACGTCTATTTCTCACTCTCCGTAGCTCCGCCTCAATTGTGTTTTTTTCTGTGCATAAAAACAAAGAACTAACGCGCGATCTAGAGACTGATTTTTAATGTCAATGCAAAGAGTTTCAACCACGCAAACCCGCCCGCTGGCTGGTTAGCGTGGGAACGGGAATGGGAAAAAAAATTGAGATCACTGCGGCCGCCGGCATTGAAGTAATGGGAAAGCATTGACGCCTCTTCGGCACTCGTCGCCTCTATTTGCTTCTCTTTGTCTTTCTTTAAGTGTGGTCTGGACGTTGGAGCTGCATTATGCGATGGCGCAGACGCCTTAAACATGATGCCACTCGCCCACACAACGCGCAATTGAGCACCACAGCATCAGCGCGCGAAAACAGCATCTGCACGCGGCAACGGCGAGAGCAACCGGCGTACAAGCGGCGCGCCGAAGCGGAAGGGGCCGCATACTCATTTCAAGTTGCTTTTTTGCTGCGCCGTCGCTCCGTGTGTCTGACGTGATCGTGACGTCACTACAGCAAACCAACAATGGTGTAGGAGCGACGTGTCGAAGCGGATGGGGCCGCATACTCATTTCAATTTGGTTTTTAGGAGCGCCGTCGCTCCGTGTGTCTGACGTGATCGTGGCGTCACTTCAGCAAACCACCAGTGGTGAAGGAGCGGCGCGCCGAAGCGGAAGGGGCCGCACACTCATTTCAATATGCTTTTTTGGTGCGCCGTCACTCCATGTGTCTGACGTGATCATGGCGTTACTTCAGCAAACCACCAGTGGTGTAGGAGCGGCGCGCCGAAGCGGAAGCGGCCGCATACTCATTTCTGGATGCTTTTTTCGTGCACCGTAACTCCATGTGTCTGACGCGTTCGTGGCGTCACTTCAGCAAACCACCAGTGGTGTAGGAGCGACGCGCCATAGCGGAAGGGGCCGCATACTCATTTCAAGTTGCTTTTTGGTGCGCCGTCGATCCGTGTGTCTGACGTGATCGTGGCGTCACTTCAGCAAACCACCAGTGGTGTAGGAGCGACGCGCCAAAGCGGAAGGGGCCGCATACTCATTTCAAGTTGCGTTTTGGTGCGCCGTCGATCCGTGTGTCTGACGTGATCGTGGCGTCACTTCAGCAAACCACCAGTGGTGTAGGAGCGACGCGCCAAAGCGGAAGGGGCCGCATACTCATTTCAAGTTGCTTTTTGGTGCGCCGTCACTCCATGTGTCTGACGTGATCGTGGCGTCACTTCAGCAAATCACCAGTGGTGTAGGAGCGGCGCGCCATAGCGGAAGGGGCCGCATACTCATTTCAAGTTGCTTTTTTGCTGCGCCGTCGCTCCGTGTGTCTGACGTGATCGTGACGTCACTACAGCAAACCAACAATGGTGTAGGAGCGACGTGTCGAAGCGGATGGGGCCGCATACTCATTTCAATTTGGTTTTTAGGAGCGCCGTCGCTCCGTGTGTCTGACGTGATCGTGGCGTCACTTCAGCAAACCACCAGTGGTGAAGGAGCGGCGCGCCGAAGCGGAAGGGGCCGCACACTCATTTCAATATGCTTTTTTGGTGCGCCGTCACTCCATGTGTCTGACGTGATCATGGCGTTACTTCAGCAAACCACCAGTGGTGTAGGAGCGGCGCGCCGAAGCGGAAGCGGCCGCATACTCATTTCTGGATGCTTTTTTCGTGCACCGTAACTCCATGTGTCTGACGCGTTCGTGGCGTCACTTCAGCAAACCACCAGTGGTGTAGGAGCGACGCGCCATAGCGGAAGGGGCCGCATACTCATTTCAAGTTGCTTTTTGGTGCGCCGTTGATCCGTGTGTCTGACGTGATCGTGGCGTCACTTCAGCAAACCACCAGTGGTGTAGGAGCGACGCGCCAAAGCGGAAGGGGCCGCATACTCATTTCAAGTTGCTTTTTGGTGCGCCGTCGATCCGTGTGTCTGACGTGATCGTGGCGTCACTTCAGCAAACCACCAGTGGTGTAGGAGCGACGCGCCAAAGCGGAAGGGGCCGCATACTCATTTCAAGTTGCTTTTTGGTGCGCCGTCGATCCGTGTGTCTGACGTGATCGTGGCGTCACTTCAGCAAACCACCAGTGGTGTAGGAGCGACGCGCCAAAGCGGAAGGGGCCGCATACTCATTTCAAGTTGCTTTTTGGTGCGCCGTCGATCCGTGTGTCTGACGTGATCGTGGCGTCACTTCAGCAAACCACCAGTGGTGTAGGAGCGACGCGCCAAAGCGGAAGGGGCCGCATACTCATTTCAAGTTGCTTTTTGGTGCGCCGTCGATCCGTGTGTCTGACGTGATCGTGGCGTCACTTCAGCAAACCACCAGTGGTGTAGGAGCGACGCGCCAAAGCGGAAGGGGCCGCATACTCATTTCAAGTTGCTTTTTGGTGCGCCGTCGATCCGTGTGTCTGACGTGATCGTGGCGTCACTTCAGCAAACCACCAGTGGTGTAGGAGCGACGTGCCGAAGCGGAAGGGGCCGCATACTCATTTCAAGATGCTTTTTGGTGCGCCGTCACTCCATGTGTCTGACGTGATCGTGGCGTCACTTCAGCAAATCACCAGTGGTGTAGGAGCGGCGCGCCGAAGCGGAAGGGGCCGCATACTCATTTCAAGTTGCTTTTTTGGTGCGCCGACGCTCCGTGTGTCTGACGTGATCGTGGCGCCACTTCAGCAAACCACCAGTGGTGTAGGAGCGGCGCGCCGAAGCGGAAGGTGCCGCATACTCATTTCAATTTGGTTTTTAGGTGCACCGTCGCTCCGTGTGTCTGACGTGATCATGCGCCACTTCAGTAAACCACCAGTGGTGTAGGAGCGGCGCGCCGAAGCGGAAATGGGCGCGTACTCATTTCAATATGCTTTTTTGGTGCGCCGTCACTCCATGTGTCTGACGTGATCGTGGCGCCACTTCAGCAAACCACCAGTGGTGTAGGAGCGACGCGCCAAAGCGGAAGGGGCCGCATACTCATTTCAAGTTGCTTTTTGGTGCGCCGTCGATCCGTGTGTCTGACGTGATCGTGGCGTCACTTCAGCAAACCACCAGTGGTGTAGGAGCGACGCGCCAAAGCGGAAGGGGCCGCATACTCATTTCAAGTTGCTTTTTGGTGCGCCGTCGATCCGTGTGTCTGACGTGATCGTGGCGTCACTTCAGCAAACCACCAGTGGTGTAGGAGCGACGTGCCGAAGCGGAAGGGGCCGCATACTCATTTCAAGATGCTTTTTGGTGCGCCGTCACTCCATGTGTCTGACGTGATCGTGGCGTCACTTCAGCAAATCACCAGTGGTGTAGGAGCGGCGCGCCGAAGCGGAAGGGGCCGCATACTCATTTCAAGTTGCTTTTTTGGTGCGCCGACGCTCCGTGTGTCTGACGTGATCGTGGCGCCACTTCAGCAAACCACCAGTGGTGTAGGAGCGGCGCGCCGAAGCGGAAGGTGCCGCATACTCATTTCAATTTGGTTTTTAGGTGCACCGTCGCTCCGTGTGTCTGACGTGATCATGCGCCACTTCAGTAAACCACCAGTGGTGTAGGAGCGGCGCGCCGAAGCGGAAATGGGCGCGTACTCATTTCAATATGCTTTTTTGGTGCGCCGTCACTCCATGTGTCTGACGTGATCGTGGCGTTACTTCAGCAAACCACCAGAGGTGTAGGAGCGGCGCGCCGAAGCGGAAGGTGCCGCATACTCATTTCAATTTGGTTTTTAGGTGCACCGTCGCTCCGTGTGTCTGACGTGATCATGGCGTCACTTCAGCAAACCACCAGTGGTGTAGGAGCGGCGCGCCGAAGCGGAAGGTGCCGCATACTCATTTCAATATGCTTTTTTGGTGCGCCGTCACTCCATGTGTCTGACGTGATCATGGCGCCACTTCAGCAAACCACCAGTGGTGTAGGAGCGGCGCGCCGAAGCGGAAGGTGCCGCATACTCATTTCAATTTGGTTTTTAGGTGCACCGTCGCTCCGTGTGTCTGACGTGATCATGGCGTCACTTCAGCAAACCACCAGTGGTGTAGGAGCGGCGCGCCGAAGCGGAAGGTGCCGCATACTCATTTCAATATGCTTTTTTGGTGCGCCGTCACTCCATGTGTCTGACGTGATCATGGCGCCACTTCAGCAAACCACCAGTGGTGTAGGAGCGGCGCGCCGAAGCGGAAGGTGCCGCATACTCATTTCAATTTGGTTTTTAGGTGCACCGTCGCTCCGTGTGTCTGACGTGATCATGCGCCACTTCAGTAAACCACCAGTGGTGTAGGAGCGGCGCGCCGAAGCGGAAATGGGCGCATACTCATTTCAATATGCTTTTTTGGTGCGCCGTCACTCCATGTGTCTGACGTGATCGTGGCGTTACTTCAGCAAACCACCAGAGGTGTAGGAGCGGCGCGCCGAAGCGGAAGGTGCCGCATACTCATTTCAATTTGGTTTTTAGGTGCACCGTCGCTCCGTGTGTCTGACGTGATCATGGCGTCACTTCAGCAAACCACCAGTGGTGTAGGAGCGGCGCGCCGAAGCGGAAATGGGCGCATACTCATTTCAATATGCTTTTTTGGTGCGCCGTCACTCCATGTGTCTGACGTGATCGTGGCGTTACTTCAGCAAACCACCAGAGGTGTAGGAGCGGCGCGCCGAAGCGGAAGGTGCCGCATACTCATTTCAATTTGGTTTTTAGGTGCACCGTCGCTCCGTGTGTCTGACGTGATCATGCGCCACTTCAGTAAACCACCAGTGGTGTAGGAGCGGCGCGCCGAAGCGGAAATGGGCGCATACTCATTTCAATATGCTTTTTTGGGTGCGCCGTCACTCCATGTGTCTGACGTGATCGTGGCGTTACTTCAGCAAACCACCAGAGGTGTAGGAGCGGCGCGCCGAAGCGGAAGGTGCCGCATACTCATTTCAATTTGGTTTTTAGGTGCACCGTCGCTCCGTGTGTCTGACGTGATCATGGCGTCACTTCAGCAAACCACCAGTGGTGTAGGAGCGGCGCGCCGAAGCGGAAATGGGCGCATACTCATTTCAATATGCTTTTTTGGTGCGCCGTCACTCCATGTGTCTGACGTGATCGTGGCGTTACTTCAGCAAACCACCAGAGGTGTAGGAGCGGCGCGCCGAAGCGGAAGGTGCCGCATACTCATTTCAATTTGGTTTTTTAGGTGCACCGTCGCTCCGTGTGTCTGACGTGATCATGGCGCCACTTCAGCAAACCACCAGTGGTGTAGGAGCGGCGCGCCGAAGCGGAAGGTGCCGCATACTCATTTCAATTTGGTTTTTAGGTGCACCGTCACTCCGTGTGTCTGACGTGATCATGCGCCACTTCAGTAAACCACCAGTGGTGTAGGAGCGGCGCGCCGAAGCGGAAATGGTCGCATACTCATTTCAATATGCTTTTTTGGTGCGCCGTCACTCCATGTGTGTGACGTGATCGTGGCGTTACTTCAGCAAACCACCAGTGGTGTAGGAGCGGCGCGCCGAAGCGGAAGGGGCCGCATACTCATTTTAGGATGCTTTTTTGGTGCACCGTAACTCCATGTGTCTGACGTGTTCGTGGCGTCACTTCAGCAAACCACCAGTGGTGTAGGAGCGACGCGCCAAAGCGGAAGGGGCCGCATACTCATTTCAAGTTGCTTTTTGGTGCGCCGTCGATCCGTGTGTCTGACGTGATCATGGCGTCACTTCAGCAAACCACCAGTGGTGTAGGAGCGACGCGCCAAAGCGGAAGGGGCCGCATACTCATTTCAAGTTGCTTTTTGGTGCGCCGTCACCCCATGTGTCTGACGTGATCGTGGCGTCACTTCAGCAAACCACCAGTGGTGTAGGAGCGGCGCGCCGAAGCGGAAGGGGGCCGCATACTCATTTCAAGTTGCTTTTTTGGTGCGCCGTCGCTCCGTGTGTCTGACGTGATCGTGGCGCCACTTTAGCAAACCACCAGTGGTGTAGGAGCGGCGCGCCGAAGCGGAAGGGGCCGCATACTCATTTCAAGTTGCTTTTTGGTGCGCCGTCACCCCATGTGTCTGACGTGATCGTGGCGTCACTTCAGCAAACCACCAGTGGTGTAGGAGCGACGCGCCAAAGCGGAAGGGGCCGCATACTCATTTCAAGTTGCTTTTTTGGTGCGCCGTCGCTCCGTGTGTCTGACGTGATCGTGGCGCCACTTTAGCAAACCACCAGTGGTGTAGGAGCGACGCGCCAAAGCGGAAGGGGCCGCATACTCATTTCAAGTTGCTTTTTTGGTGCGCCGTCGCTCCGTGTGTCTGACGTGATCGTGGCGCCACTTTAGCAAACCACCAGTGGTGTAGGAGCGGCGCGCCGAAGCGGAAGGGGCCGCATACTCATTTCAAGTTGCTTTTTTGGTGCGCCGTCGCTCCGTGTGTCTGACGTGATCGTGGCGCCACTTTAGCAAACCACCAGTGGTGTAGGAGCGACGCGCCAAAGCGGAAGGGGCCGCATACTCATTTCAAGTTGCTTTTTTGGTGCGCCGTCGCTCCGTGTGTCTGACGTGATCGTGGCGCCACTTTAGCAAACCACCAGTGGTGTAGGAGCGACGCGCCAAAGCGGAAGGGGCCGCATACTCATTTCAAGTTGCTTTTTTGGTGCGCCGTCGCTCCGTGTGTCTGACGTGATCGTGGCGCCACTTTAGCAAACCACCAGTGGTGTAGGAGCGACGCGCCAAAGCGGAAGGGGCCGCATACTCATTTCAAGTTGCTTTTTGGTGCGCCGTCACCCCATGTGTCTGACGTGATCGTGGCGTCACTTCAGCAAACCACCAGTGGTGTAGGAGCGGCGCGCCGAAGCGGAAGGGGCCGCATACTCATTTCAAGTTGCTTTTTGGTGCGCCGTCACCCCATGTGTCTGACGTGATCGTGGCGCCACTTTAGCAAACCACCAGTGGTGTAGGAGCGACGCGCCAAAGCGGAAGGGGCCGCATACTCATTTCAAGTTGCTTTTTGGTGCGCCGTCACCCCATGTGTCTGACGTGATCGTGGCGTCACTTCAGCAAACCACCAGTGGTGTAGGAGCGGCGCGCCGAAGCGGAAGGGGCCGCATACTCATTTCAAGTTGCTTTTTTGGTGCGCCGTCGCTCCGTGTGTCTGACGTGATCGTGGCGCCACTTTAGCAAACCACCAGTGGTGTAGGAGCGGCGCGCCGAAGCGGAAGGGGCCGCATACTCATTTCAATTTGGTTTTTAGGTGCACCGTCGCTCCGTGTGTCTGACGTGATCATGGCGCCACTTCAGTAAACCACCAGTGGTGTAGGAGCGGCGCGCCGAAGCGGAAGGGGCCGCATACTCATTTCAAGTTGCTTTTTTGGTGTGCCGTCGCTCCGTGTGTCTGACGTGATCATGGCGCCACTTCAGTAAACCACCAGTGGTGTAGGAGCGGCGCGCCGAAGCGGAAGGGGCCGCATACTCATTTCAAGATGCTTTTTTTTGGTGCGACAACAGTAGCGACTTAAGAGCCGGAATGCACAACTGACGAAATAAAAACATTCCTGGGGCGCTTCCATACCTATTAGTGGGCAGCAAGTTTTTGCTGTGACCGAAGTTTGATTCCACTAAAGGGCCCCAGTAAGGGGTCAATAAAGTTGCAATATGTCTGGGGTATGTTAAAGCACGCCGCTTAATAATTATCCTCAAGCAAGAGTTTTTCAATGCGTTTTGTGGAAGCTGACTTCTATGCAGACAAAATTTGAACCTCCGCGTTTTCGCTCCTTTCTCTCACCCCTCGCACACCAAAACGGCAGCGCTCCTCCGCCGGCCCCACCCACTTGGACCCTCCCCGACCTCCGCCGGCTACGGCGAGCCGAGCCCGGAGTGGCCACGGCCGTGGCAGCGCGTGATGTCTGAAAGAATTTGGCGCTGTGAACCAATGAAAACCAAATGATAACCCCCGGCTGCTGACGTCACTTGCACGACGTGATATCGTGTGTAAGGCTTCGCGCGAAAGCCCCGGCAGCGCGCCTCGCCGCGAGGTGCGAAAGCGGGAATTTTTAAAAATGTTTTGTAAATTTCTCGCCCCTTTCCGAGGTCTCGCATGCGGCACGGGCGCTCGGTGGCCTGTACTCTACGTTGTGCAGAAATTTTAAACCCAAGCTCAAACACCCCTTTCGGTTGCCGTTTAAGCAACGAAAGCGTCTGCGACACGCCAAGACCTATTATCGCGTGAGCGCCATGTCAATAGGATGAAGGCCTTATAGGTGTATATGCATGGCGTTGACGGCGCAAGGCAAAAAGCAAAGCGCTGGCTACTTTAGCGGAAGTTATCGCACATTCTCTCATTTTCTGAATGAAAGTGCTCTGTTTTGTCGCCCGTCTGGTATCAGACGCTGCCATGAAGAGCGACAACTCGGGCATGTCCAAACTTACAGGTTGCTCGCCGAGTGCATTCCGTTTCAGCACCATTAGCCAATTACGTCGACTGCAATACACTGGCCTCTCCAAGTGACCTCCTATAAACGCTGACATATGGCAGCTGCGGACACCATTCCCGCAATCTTCCTAATATCATCCTCAGCGCTAGCGGGACATTCTGCCCCACCCCCCCCCCCCCCCCCCCCCCCCCTCTGCTACGCTTGCCTTCTCATGGAAATCGGTCCTTTACCCTTCCCTTCGCATTAAATGCGCTCCCCATGGCCGTTGATCCTTGATTTGCGCTGGGATATCATTACCTCGCGTTTGTTCCCTGACCCGTTAACGGTACCCATAACACAATATGGCTCATCGCCAGAGGTGAGCATTTACACCTCAAAAATATCGACCCCACCTCAACCTCAATAAAATTTTGCCGACCTCATCAGTTGAGGTTGGGTCTCCTGAGACGCCCTCACCTCACTTTTCCTGAGGCCACTGCCGACCTCACTCAACCTCTCCTCAACCTAAAATTGTGAAATTTAGGTCGCCTGCTCGACCTCGGAAAATAATAAAAAGCGATTTAGTTTTTCAGTTAAAAACAATTCTGAGAATCCTGTGAGACAAAAAAAGCCAAAATGATGATGGTATTATTTAATAACGTGTACAGACACTACTGATGTGCACGCAAGATCAGTGAGCTTATAATCTAGGATGAACCGCCGGAGAGTTTATGGCCTGCAGGCAGGGGTGTCCCATACGAAGTTCCCACTCCCACCAGTACGTCGGTGAGTACTTTATCAGTGTCAATATTCGACAACCTGCTTCGTGTATACTTGTTCGTATTGGAAGCCTCTCGCTCATTCACGCACGAACTGGCAATTGACAAACAGAGACCTTCTACACCGTCTACCAGAAATTGGGAGGTGGGGGGGGGGGGGGGGGGAGGTATTCACGATACTCTTTTAAAAGCGTCAGCTCTTACTAATCACGTTACGAGATTTCGTGGGTTCTGCTACCACCCCGAGATCACAGCGTGATCGGTGGCGGCAACTATAAAACAACCTATCTCGCATTGAGACTTCTAGCGCACTCTACAATAGCATTGTAGAAACAACCACCGGCCGCATGCCAATTATGACATCACGGTCCAATATGGTGGGTTTGAGGTAGAACTATGTGAGTATGACGTCAGGGAACGAAATGATGGCATAGTTTGTTTCTCGAATCCAAAATGGCATCCATTAAAATCGGTTGTGTCCTCTCTCCCCTTTTTCCCTACCCCCCAGTATGACGTCAGAGGACGAAATAGCGCCATAGTTTCAGCTTCTCGAATCCAAGATGGCGGCCGTTAAAATTGGTTGTGCTCTCCCATGCCTTTCCCCCAACCAATATCCTATAACGAGTAGGGCTCCGGAATAATTTGGACCACCTGGGGATCTTTAACGTGCACTGACGTCGCACAGCACACGGGCGCCTTAGCGTTTTGCCTCCATAAAGACGCAGCCGCCGCGGTCGGGTTCGAGCCCGGGAACTCCGGATCTGTAGCCCAGCGCCCTAACCACTGAGCCACCGCGGCGGGTGGTATCTTGAGGCGTTGTAACTCGACAACTGGTAGGCCTGCAATGTAATTTCTGTGACAGGTTGCGCTAGGCTGCGTGCGTGCACGCGTAGCCGAGCATGGCGGCAATCCACCCCGTTTCAAAGGGCATTACATTACGTTTCTCGAGAGGAGCGGCGCGTTTTTCTTCGCTTTCTTCATCTAGTAAACCAAACAGCTAACGCTCGTTACCTCACTGTCTTCCAGACGGTGGCGGCCTTTTTTAGTCCTGACAATAGTTAGCGAATGTAAAGAAGCTGGTCGTCGATGTACTTTCCAATGTTACGGCTACGCAGACGCATATCAGTATAATTCGACTTTCTAGCTCTTACCCGCATAGCTAGAGGACTCAGGGTAGGTAAAAATTTTGTCACCCAGCAAACGCCCTTTTCAGTCCTCTGTATGC